>NC_045793.1:82300647-82607666 GCF_009873245.2 Balaenoptera musculus | reverse complement strand
TATTTTAAAGTTTATCATTTACCAAAAAATGAAAAGCAAGTATACTGTGAAATTGTTCTGGGACCAACATCTTCATGCATTTCTCATTACTGAAAACTAAAGAGATTTCCATCTTTATGGATGGGATTACCTTCAAAAAGATCAGTTGTGTGTGTGAATATTCATGAGCTGGGTCAGATCCATAGTGCATCTGAGATACTAGTGAATTCATATTCAAAAGCATGATCCAATGAACACTGAGTGGCCAGTTATGTGAAAATTTATATTCACATAGATAACCTGAACTGATACTCACTATTCATGAATATTTATGGTACTATACAAAACATCACAGAAAAAGAGGGACATCCTACCTTTTTTTAAACATTCATGAATTTTAGAGTAATATTCTACTCAGCAAAATAATCATGTTTATTTATGTTCCAGATAGTTAGAATAGATTGGGGATTAATGAAGTCTATCTCTTCAATTTCCTTGGCTCTTTAATTCACATTAAGCGACAACTGATATCTAATTATTTTTAATAAAGTTTTATTTGTTTACAGGGCTGCTAATTTTTTTCTCATTTTATTTGATAACAATTACTAAGTATTAGGTTCTGATACAGTGATTGTGAATTGTACTTTTACGTACTCAGGGGAACAAGTCAAGCTCTGGAATGTTCTTACCATCATGGTGATACATTTTAAAATTGTAGTTTATATATTTGAAAATTCTTTTTCAGATAAGACATTGCAAAATGTTTTTCTCAAAATTTGTTCATATGCAAATGAGCAAGGTGCATAAATATTTTCAGAATAGACACTTGAATGATTTACTCAGAATGAAAGAAATGGTATTGTATATGTATCATATGAGCAAGGTTTATAAACTTGATGACAGTGTGAAGCAAGGAGTGAGGGTACAGATACTTCCATTTGTCATTGTGTATTTATAGAGACTCTTGAGTGCAATCGTTATTCTAATAGCCACAATTTTTACGGGAATGTCCAGAGCAAGAAATCAAAATTCAAAGGATCTGCCACGCGAGTACAAAATTAGTGCCACCTCTTTAGAGGAGAGTTTGGCTGTAGTTGTCTATCAAAATGCACCGTCTTTAATCCAACAATTCTACTTCAAGGGACTTATACTATGTATAAAAACATGGTAAAACACCAAAACTAGAAGGTAAAATAAATTGCTGCAGTAGGAAATTCTTTTTCTTAAATTATATTGAAAGCAGCTAAAAATGTAAAAGAAAACATGTAAAACATCAAAGCAAATAAACAAGTATGAATACCATTTTAGATCGTTCTTGGTGATTTGGCTATACTTTCTGGATCCATATTATGAACTACATTTGACTAATAAACATATATTACTTAGGTATCCTATAATAAGCAGATTTTTATCTTCTTAACCTTCGAAAAATTAAATACCTAATCCAGGATTACTAAGGTGCCCAACATTTCCCCATTTCTACTTCATTAGCATAACTCAGGAAAAACAATAATGAAATAACTGGGTCATTTGCAGATGGTGGCATAATAAAACTAATGCAGAATACTGCCCATGCTAAAACTTTTAAAATGCAATTATTTTTCTGTAAGGCACAGTCTTTATATAAATGTCTAGAGCAAGAAATAAAAATTCGAAGGATTTTATTTAATTGCAGAAACATTGGTATAAACTAGTAGCCGAATAATATTTCTTAAAATAATTCCAGAATAAGTGATCTTTTTAAAAGGACTTGAAATAGTTCTTGGCCACAAATAAAACTTTACCTTTTATTTGGACAGATATACTCAAGAATATGGGTAATAGTTCCGACTGGTTTTCCATAAATCGTTAGGCAGTATTTAAAATTATATCGTATTTAATTTTCTCAATTATATACTGGATACGTATTGCATTATTTAATATACCATGTCCTCCTTCTCTACCTCCTAAAATAGTAATGTTTTACATTCACACATTCAAACTTCTAATGTCTTGCTTGAATGGAGTACATGAGGGTACACAGAAATTCATGAGTGGCTTCTACTTTTTTCACTGTGTAAGACAAACTGGTCAATCGTGATCTAGCCTTGAACCTACTGCCAATTATTAATGAACTTAGCTAAGTGTCTTATGGCTTCTTTAAGAGTAAAATTAGCCCTCATCTTCTGTCAACTTTTAAGAAATGAAGATTTTTATCTTTGTTTGAAAATTAGAGTTTGTGAAAATAAGTCTTTCATAGATATCCAAGGCTAAGCTTATTAAAAGCAGTGACTGCTGGGAAAGCAAACCTTGACTTTGGGGCCTCTATTCTGCATGGTATAACAGCATTTCACTGATAATTGATTCAGAACACCAAGCATACGTCTCTATTCTTCTACTTAGTTTTCAGAAACAGGGCCTTGATGTTCAGCAATTCTCTCTTTTGGAGGATTCTTTTGTTCAATCTGGCTTCTCAAGGGAAGAAAGAAAAATCTAATTTGTAACAGCACAAAAGAAGCACCTTACATTTGCTGCTAATTCTTCTAAAATATGTGACATATCTGTATCTCGTTTATGACATGAATACAGAATTGCTGACAAGTTCGGAATCCAATTTTCTCCTGTAAATTTCAGCCATGAAGTGTTGCACTATTGCTCCCTTTTAAGTTTGAGTACATTTTGTTGACTTATTCAGAGTTCTGGGCCTCACCATGCATTGAAGGCACTATATAACTATTTGAAAAACCGTAAGGTTATTTATAACGTCAGCTACAGCTTTGAAATGAAGTGGAAATATGCTAGAAAAAAGAAGAGAAACATATTTTTTATGATTTACTTAAAATATAAAATAACTTTGACAAGTCTGCATCAAAAATACATTTTACACAGCATAAAGTAGCTTTGACAGGTCTTTGATAAGCTCTGTAAATCTTAAAGCTATGTAAAGGGACTGGATACTAACAATTATTTTTAATAGTAAATATGATACAATTAAATAATTAAAACAAGAGAATTATCTGAATGTTTACTACGCTATTTCCATTTAATAATACCATTCTATTATCATAGCCTTTCATTAAGATAAAACTAGCTAAACTATTGCCACTGATAACAAATAAAGTCAGGAATTTTTTAAGAACTTACTGTGTGCCAGCAGGTGCGTTAACCGTTTTCTATGCATTATCTCATTTAACTAAATATGACACTTTGAGTGAGATACTCATATTATCTTTTTTTAGATGACAAAAACAAAACTTATTTTTAGATGATAAAAATAAAAGGGCATGTAATTTGTCAAAAATCATACAGTGAGAGCTGTAGAGAGAGCACCCAAATAAGTCAGATTCCAAGATTCTTACTGTTTATGAACTATTTATTATTTCTAAGCTTTCATTATATGTGTAGCTCTGATTTAGAATTTTAAATCTGAAAAAAGTAAAAATCACCTATGCCTTTGTAACACAGTGTTTCTCAACTGAGAGAGATATTCCTTCCCAGGGGACATTCAGCAATGTCTAGAGACATTTTTGATTATCAAGACTGGTGGGAGCCCACTGGCATCTGGCAGGCAGAGGCCCAGATGCTCTAAATATCCTACAATGAACAGGACAATCGCCACAACAAAGAATCACCCAGTTCCAAATGTCAATAGTGCCCAGGTTTAGAAACTTTGCTCAAGTACAGCTATAAACACAAGACAATTAATCTGCTTTGTAAAAAGCAATATTCCCAACGAATACTGTCAACAAAAAGCCACAACAAAACTTCTTCAAACCGAAAGTTGATACATTTTAAAAATATTATTGTTTCATATTAAATTATGTCAATATTTCAGGCTACATTCTGACACCCTTTGGGTGGAGCAAATTTTCATTTTAGTCCCAGAAATTCTAACACGTACTTCTCATACCTGAGCAAGTAAGTAAGAATTTCAAAGCTCCTTTTTTAGTGCCATTAAATGTCATCCCTCCCCACCTCCTGCTTTAGGACATTCATAGAATATTAGAGTTTTGCTTTTTTTTTTTTAAATGATTCAACACTATGCCATTCTAAACTAAATTTTATCTTTATAGCAAATGTTCATTTTATCCCATAGTATATAAGGTAATCATTAAAGGAGTTGCATTTAGCTGGTGAGCTGAGCCAGATGTCACTAACTTTATTCATCAACCTTAATCTTGAAAAAGAAAAATGTTAATAAGAAGAAACCCACTGATCCAATTAAGCACACAGACAAAAAGAAGCCACTTTAAGGACTAGACAGTGTGCATAAATATTAAAATGAACGAATCTTTTCAGTGGATTTGGCTAAAGGAATCTCATCTAATCCCAGTATAAATGAAAGATTAATAAAGTACAGGGAGATGGGAAGACCGAATCTAATCTCTCTAATCATGACTTTGGCACCAGCATCCACCTCCCACTGAGGACGGGAGAACAGAAGGCTCCAGGGCACATGTGGGCCCTGATGAGGAGATAAGCCTTATTCCTACTGTTAATTCGGTACAAATATTAAAAGGCCGTTGTCCTTGTCAATTCTCTAAGGCCCATATTACTGAGATATCTGGTCTCACTCCCTATGTCTTTAGTTTCCCAGCACATAAAAGGAGCTCAGGAGAAACCACTTTATTATTACAGAAAATAAGAATAATGCAAGGGGAATAGAAGACACTAGGACCCAATGTCATATTTATTAATTGAAGAATTTTAAATGTCACTTTCAATAAAATGACAATTACTTGTAAGATTTTTCTTGAAGGGGTGTAAGGTTTATGCATAAGAAATGTCATAAGAATAGGAGGCACAATAAAAAGTTTATCTTTCAAGTATTTTAAGTTTTTCTCTTCTTAGTATTATCAAAACCAGATAAACAAGTAAATGATTAGTAACTTTGATGGCCAAGAGTCTCTCTCACTGGCACAACCTGCTACTTAAAACTAATCATTTAATGTTGTACTTCTGTTGTCCTTTCGTCTAAAAAAAATAAACATAAACACGCTAAGGATGTTAGATAGGGTTAGCATGAATGTCAAATAAGCTTATGAATAAAAGGACATCAGGGAGCGTGATGTTATTATAGTCCTTTCCTTAGCTGGATTACAAAATTGTAAGATGCACATTTCTTTTAGATGCCTTACATAGAAAAACAGTTTCTTTTTACATCTTGGCATATTATTTTGTCAGTTATTTTTTTTACTTGAACAATAACACATTTCTTTTATATACAGCAACTAGAGTATAACACTGTATAATTTGTAAATATAAGGCTGAACTTTACAATAATTACCTGAGGAAGACAATACAATTTTTTCCACTGATACTACTTCACAATGTCATTTTCATCATAAGTGTGACTATTTGTAATTAAAATTGTTAAAAGAAAAATTGTTAAACATCTATTTCTATATATTAGAGCAATACTCCAGTAAACACAGAGCCTACTAAATTTTGAACAAATGAAAAATAGCCAAAAATGCTCTAAACATTTTTTAAATTTAAACTTTAAAAAGGGAAATAAAATGCATGAGTTTAAAAAAGAAATCAGGGCTTCCCTGGTGGCGCAGTGGTTGAGAATCCGCCTGCCAATGCAGGGGACACGGGTTCGAGCCCTGGTCTGGGAAGATCCCACATGCCGCGGAGCAACTGGGCCCGTGAGCCACAACTACTGAGCCTGCGCGTCTGGAGCCTGTGCTCCGCAACAAGAGAGGCCGTGACAGTGAGAGGCCCGCGCACCGCGATGAAGAGTGGCCCCCGCTCGCCGCAACTGGAGAAAGCCCTCGCACAGAAACGAAGACCCAACACAGCCAAAAATAAATAAATAAATAAAATATGGTATAAAGTTTAAAATAAAATAAAGTACATCTACAACAGTGTTATTATAAAAAAAAAATCAGAAACTATGAGAACATAGAAATGAAGTTGGAAGCCATATAAGAATAAATATGCAATTAAGCCCAAATATAAAGGACTCCAAAATGAGGTTTGTTTGTTAAAATGCCTAATTATCATGCTGGTGATTCTTTTTCCTTTAAATAATTGGTATTTAAGAATTCAGTATATGCATATATGTAGTATAAGCAAAGACTATTCTTACTTACTGCCCTCCCACTGAAAGGCCGCGTGTCTTTGTGCCAGAAGTATCCATCTGACCTTGGGAAAGCATTTTATTTTCTCTAAACCTCAATTTTCCTCACCTGCACAATGGGGATAATAATAGTGTCTGCCTCACAGATCTGTGCTGAGGATTACAGGTACTTAGAACATCTTTTGTCACTTAGTGACTGCATAATAATTGCTACCTGCCCTTATCATTATCATTATTTTCTTATTTACCTCTTAGTACTCAGCATTTAGAATATTTTTTTTAAAACATCTTAATGGAGCCGTTCTGATTGCGCTGCTAAAATGCTAGGATGAGTGATGTAAATCTAGCAGCCTCTCTTTCCTCAAGGAACCTTTGCTCTTACCTCGGTCCTAAGTTAATGTCCAACAACACGACTTAATTTTCTTATTATATATCGCATGAAGAAAATAGCATGTTAACCTTTCCAAACCATTTATTGATACACTGTTTCAAGAGAAGGCAAAAATGAAAAAACAAATTTCTCTAATGATAGCATTTAATGTACTGTATAATTTCAGTAGAGGTAATTTTTACTATGGAATATTCTCAGCACTCCTGAAATCAAACCACGCTGGTGATTGTGGCCCTCAATACAGCATAGACACACTAAAATTCTGGGAGAAGATATTAAATTATATGACCTAATATACATACCAGACACAACACAGGCACATGCATGCACACACACAGAATGGTGCACACACAGTTCTGTTAAAGCGGAGAGGAAACTCTGGCCGAGAATTACAGACCAAATTAGATATGGGAAATCTCTTGCCTTTGCTCTGAGACTGCCTAACTGCATAGGGAATTTAGTGTCTACATACAAATCTGGACTGCTGAATTCATAAAGAAGGATCAAAAAGTACTGGAGCTGACTAATGAGATACGGCTGCAGGATAACAAGGCTCCTGGGGGCAAGGGTGATACGGTCAGTGAGGCATACACTGCTTAGTACTTAAGGGTTTGTGTCAACTAGTTTTAGAACAAAGAGTTGCCTGGTGATTTTAAGATGGAAAGATCAGATGCACTGAAACACAGTACAGAGCAGATAGCTATAATCAAGAAGAACAATCGCTTGGTTGAAACACCATGCACTGCTTCAGAGTGAAACTAAACACAAAATAAATCTAAGAAATTGAACTACAGGTTGTTACTTACAGAGTCACGTTCCATAAAGGTATGGATGAAATCTAACACCATATCTAAGACAACATGAGGTTAGTATCCTTACATCTCTACTTGCACATGAATAAAGAATTGTCATATGCATATAAGCATACGTGCATGCAGAGCACTCATAACTTATTATTTTTACAGATAGAGAGACATCTACATATAAAAAGAAAAAACAAATACATCAACTATTTCAGTTTTCAGGATGCTTACAACACAGTGAGCATGATTTGTTCAGGTTTTAATGTATTTATTACAGTTATTGACGTGTTAAATTTGTATTTAACAGTCCTAGCTACTGCCCAGTTCAACAAATACCTTAATAAAGAAATAATTCTTTTTCTATTCTAATAAATCATGTATTTTTAATTTTCATTCATAGCTTAATATCCCATAAAAGTTTAAACGTATCACTCAAATTGTTTGAAGAAGCTCAAGTTATTCTGACATAGCTTTAAAATATTATAAAGGATTCAATACCTGGTCAAAACAAATACTCTGCATACAAGCTTTTAAAAATGGCTTAAAGGCTTTTGATCTGATGAAATATCATAAGAGATTGTAAGTGATCAGGTCACGTTGGTTCTACCTCTGTGTCTATCTTCTCTCACTGCAAGGCCAAACTCACTTAGGTCTCTCACAACAACCTTTAAATAGTTTCCTTCCCTCCAGTTTCAGCTCACTTTCAGCCATTCTTCCCACTACTGCCACAGAATTCTACTTGGCAAATGCCCTCCCTAATGAAAAGTCTTCAGTTAGTCTCCATAAAAGTTGGTCTTTTATGATTGCTTCTACCCCATCTTCCAACCTCCTCTCCCACTGCTCTCCTTATCAACAGAATGGCTGTAGGATCTAGTGTGATATTTCAAGGATAGAATCTCACACAGTTTTCCTGCCACACCAAAATATCCAAACAGAAACATATGGCACAAAAGGAATACTGTGACATTAAAAGTGGTTTGGGTCTCTTTACTGTAATAGATGGAATTTTAGAGAGGGGAAGGTCTATTTCCAGCACTGTATTCAATCATTCAAAGCACATTAATAACCCTTGACTAGGCTCTTGGAGTTAAACTCATATAAATTGCGATAAAAAAAATTGTGATCATTCTTCTCAACTTGCTCTAAATCTAATGGAGAAAGAGAGATAAATCAAAGCATCTTACATCCAATTTTGCTTTTGTATCATAGACCTTATTAACAACATTACTGCCTATCAGAAGCTAAGTAAATGTTCTGAGGGTCAGGGGAAGGAGTGGTGGTCAAAAAAGACTTCCTGGAGGAGGTGGTACAGACAGTTTTAAAGGAGAGTGGAGAAGTGATAGGAGAGCTGGATGACTAATTCAGTGAATGCCCTGTGCAGAACACAGAGGCAAAAAAAAAAAAAAAAAAAAAAAAAAGGCACAAGGCATTTCAGGAGCTCGATGTTCTTCAAAATGGTTGAATGAAAGAGGAATATGGAATAAAGCAGCCAAGATAAGATTAGAGACACACTGTTGTGATGATCCAGCAGTACTAAACACAAAATAATTTTATTCTGAGAATTACAGAAAGCCATATAAGCTAAAATATGAAATAATCATATTTGCTCTTGACACTTCACTCAGAAGCCAGGATGGAAAAATATTGAAAGTAGATTGGAAACAAGCCAGATGTGAATGGGGAAGACAAGATAGAAAACTAGTGCAGTCAGGCTGGCGAGGAATGACAATGGTCTGAACTAAAAAAGCAGTGCTGGACGTGGGGAGTGGAAGGAGATTAAAAAGATGTTGGGGAGAAATAATCTACAGACCATAGTGACAGATGGTGGGAAGGGGAAAAGAGGAGCCCTGGTTTTCTGGCTTGGGCCTGGATGATACTATTAACAAAGATATGAACATTGGAGGAGGGACATATTTGAAGATATCAGTGTCATAATGAGTGGTGTCTGTGCCATTTAATCCATTGAAAAGGGTTATCCAAAAGGTAATTAGAGAAATGAATCTGCAGCTTAGCCATGAATCCATATGGACGAATCGGATTTGGAAGTCATTGTTTCAGTGACAGTCGAAACTGTTTGAAGGATGTTCACGGTATTGACATCAATAAGCTCCACAGATCCTTAAGTACTGAAGCAGCTTTACTTCTCTGAGAAACACTGCCAAAAGGAATTAATGTGGACCTAACTCTCACAAAGAAGAACACCTTTTCCCATGGGAAGTAATCAGCATAGCATGCTTTAATACGTACCTACTGTTTTCATTTAACAAAAACAGCAAAATGTGCCTTTCGAATAAAATTTTCACAACTGCATTAAAATAAATGCACTGAATACAAACTCAATTTCTCTACGCCTGACTCACAGTCCATCAAGAAGAGATAATATGAAAAGATACTGGAACCAATAAAAACCCATTATCTTCTAATGCATTGTTTTGAATTTTGCCTTTTTAAAAGAGTTACTGACTTAAATCAAGTACCCAGGGATACAATGCCTGAAACTCTTGCACGTAGAGCACTTTAACTAATGCTTGCTGTGTACTTGGAGAATAAGCAATTTCCCTTCTCCTCGGTTAGAATGATGAGGTAATCTATTGTGCCTTTACACTTACACAGAGCCCCATAAGACTGAAGCTCGACGATTACATGGTCTTATAAGACCATAAAGTTGTACCACAGGAGTCGTATATGTATTAAAAAGACACTTCAAATTGCCGAGCATGCACTTCTTTCCATCATTGTGTGGCTCTCTTCTGCAATTCACTTGCACCTTTGACTTTCGGAAATGATTTAAACCTGCATCAGTAGCTCTAAAAGCACGAATGCCAACCACCCTCATTCATCAGAAGTACAAGAGTGACAAGATTTAATTACTTAGAAACATCTAGATATTTATTCCTAGAAACGAAACTTCAATTGGCCTTTCAACAAAATTTAATATCAGAAGGTAACATAAAGACTTTAAGTCTTCTATTTCATAAAACATCAATGTTAAGAGGTAATAAACTCAATTTAATTTTAAACACATAGTTACCATTCTCTAATATAAACATGGATGGTTTATTGAAATGAATTTTACCATTCTTTGCAATATGTGTTTTCTTTGACATTAATCTTTTTCACGATTTTGAAACAAGCCTTTACTTTCTTGTCACTTTGTGTTCCGCATCAAACGCATAGAAGCCAGAATCTTTTACATTTGTGTTTCTCTGGCCTCCCAAATAAATTTGAAGTAAAGCCTTTTTCTTTTTTTTTCTTAGTGAAATTCTTTTATATTTATTCTACTAAAGGATCAATCTCCCCATTTCTTGCCCTTTCATCTCCTATTCCTAAATGTGACATCTGCAACATTTTTGTTTAAAACCAAAAGCCTGTGCATTTTATTGTTTAACTATTTTTGTACTTGTTTTTTTCCGTTTTTAAAATTGCCTACCCTTAAACAAGGTAGCAATACCTTCTTAGACAAGAATGTAGGGATGTGTGTGTATGTGTGTGTGTGAATCACTATGGGCACCAGATCATATTATTCAATTCTCTATTTAAAATGATACATGTTATGGGGATATATGTATATGTATAGCTGACTCACTTTGTTATAAAGCAGAAACTAACACACAATTGTAAAGCAATTATACTCCAATAAAGATGTTTTTTAAAAAAAATGATACACGCTTATGCTACATTTAACCAATAACATCCAATTAATTCTTTTAAAAGCATTTAGTTATAATAGCTCTTCTAGACACTGCAAAAACTTCACATAACTATTTTTTAGTGAGGACAAATAACTTTTTATGCTTTTGGAAAGTGCAAATATAATGAGATTAAGACTGAATTTTATGTTTCTTTGTAATATTCTGAGATTTCCCCTAGGTGCACATTTATTCCCTTGCTTCCAAAGGTATGCCTAGTGATCTTTTCCACTATTGGAACCTATCTTATTAATCATTTCCTAGAAAGTTTTCTTTTTAAAAAACCATTAAAAAAATCTCATCTTCTTGTCTAGAATTTAGCATCTTTTATTAAAGTTAATAAATCTTTCATGGGTATTATCAGTTTTTTGGAGCATAAAGACGTGTTCATTAAAATGAAAACTTCTCTGAAACCCAAGAACATTGTTTATGCCCATTCCTAAACAACTCTCTTTTTTCCCTTAGGTCAGAATAAGTTGAAATTTATGCTATCAACATCAAAATATAGACTATGGAAGCATATTTTTATCTGAAATTTGATTCAATGAACAGCTTACTGGAAAGAGTTCTATATTTGATTGATAGACATATATGAAATGTATGTATTTGTACATTTATGCAAAGTAAAATGGGGATTAAGTGGGGATTTGAAATGGTATTCTAAATATTTGAATTTTCAGAATACTTCACACAAAGGTGGTTTTTTTTCAAATTACTGTTTTTATTTTGGATCAAGACTCATGTCCTTAACCTTTTTACACTTTTTCTCACAAATGTTTTATTGTCATTTTCTAAGAAGAGCTCATAATTTTAATTTTTGAAATGTAGACAACTTGTAATTATGATTTTTGATATGTATAAATCATAGTCAAGACCATGGGTTTGTGGATAAGTTTTTGAAGTAAAACAGAATTAAACTATTTGGCACTATTTTACATTGAAATGTAGACCTCACTATTTATACCAAACACACAAATATAGATGCAGACACAATAAATGTGTAAATGTAATATTCCTTTATAGACTCCTAAAACAGGGGATTCTTAAGTATATAACATTACATAAATAGATTAAAGTTGTAGTAACTATACGCTAACATAACTTTTGAAAATCAAAAAGGAGAAAACAACTATGCACATGTACCACTGTATGTTACCAAAAGAATTTGAAGTTGGAAATTAAGAATGTCTTGGTCAGAACAGAATTCTTAACTTTCACTGTTAAGATCTCCCATGCCCTTACTACTAGAGAAGGTCTGAACTAAGTATGGCCAAAATCTAAGGGAGGCAGATCAGATGATGGGCCACACACAACTTCTAAATTATTTACCCAGAAATTCAACAAACGAGCACCAGTAAAATGCCCAATGAGAGACTGAACTCCTAAGACAAATGAAAATCTAAAAGTTCCAAAATAAAACTTCTAAATAAGGTACCTTATTGTTATATTGAAAATCAGCAAGGTGTATAATATTCCTATTTGACTGCAAGCCTGTAGTTTTTTCAATTTTCATAAGAATTTTATGCTTCATTATAAGAATTAATGGAAAATATTTAAATTAAGGTGAGTATAGCCATGCTATAATTATAGTAATGGTATTATAATATACGGTCCCCTGTAATTTAAAAATGTTATATTTTATTGACCATATACAGTATATACATATATGTATATACTTTATAGCTTACTAACCCAGGTTAAATTCAAATCTCCTCATTTGAGTATGTACTCTAGCCTAGTCAATTTTATTTTCTCATAAATTATAAGCAGTACAGTTGTATCAGTGGGAGGGTAGTTAACATTAAATATTGTGGATAATGGTTTACTTTTGAGTTTTATAAAACAAACTGATAAATTGGAGACAATATCATTTCAACATGTAAGATTTATGAATTTTTATAATACTTTGACTGCTGACTTGGAAATGAGCAAAAATGTAGATTTTAAAGTGTCAGAGTCTAAAATCAATCTAACATCCAACCTCCTAGGAGAGTAAGCAGTGAGTTTTTGTTTTCCCTAAGCTGTCATATTTTTAAAATCTGGATTAGAGAGAAAGAGAAAAAGAATGAAAGATTGAGAATAAGCGAATGGAAGTGACATTTATTTTGTAGCTCTAGATAAATTTGTTTGATAAAGGCTTTATGACTTGGCAAATAGTAAGTCTTTACTTTCATTTTGGAGACAAAACTTTTAGATTGAAATTTTCAGTTTTAAATATTTTGGGAAAAAATCCTGAGAAACAGAGAAAGCCATATTAGTCATTTTATAAATAGAACGATGATGTAAAGATAAGTAGATGAATAGCGGTATTTTAGGAAGAATAGTTAGGTAGAACTATTAGAATATTATTTGTTCTGTGAGTAAGGGTGTGTGTGTGTGTGTGTGTATGTATATGCATATTATATATATGCACATACATATGATTTCAGTGGGTTAAACATCAAAGTAGTTTGTTTGCCTGTATCTTTTTCTCACTCATCCTACAAACCCATAGCTTATCAATGATGGAATCCAAGTGTGGAAGAGGGGGTAGTGTCTGTAGTATGTGCTCATTCAACCCAGGGCTGTAGACTGATGGAGGTTCCTTCTATGTGGTTCTGCCCATCTGATCTTAGGGCAGGAAGAGAGTTCCAGAGAGTCTAATTCTGGCAATTTTAAATCCACCAGCTTGAAAGTCACAAATATCACTTCCACCATAACCCATTGGATAGCACTAGCCATGTCACCCTACCCTGTTGCAGGTGGGAAAAGATGTGTAATTCTCCTACGTGTCTAAAAGAGAGATTCAGATACAGTTGAGCAATGCAGTCTGTACTAATCCTTGTCATATAGCACACCACACTGAGGAAGGTGTATTGGTAGAATGATGGTTTTCAATTTCATTAGAAAAGAAAAACATTAAACTAGACAGTAATGGCTTCTCTTTTAATAATAATTTATGTAGAAGAACACAAGAAGAACAACCTAATAAAAGACAGACAATCGGAATGCTTTGGAATGATCTGTAGAACAAGGTTCCATGGAGAAGACTGTTCTGAATGGAGCAGAAGGCTGGTTTTGATCAAGAGCAGAGAAAAGGTTGGCCACATATTGAAATTCTTGAAAGGTAGAAAGAATATTATGATTATGCTACTATGTGACATAGAGCCCTAATAACTAGTCTTTGCACCTAACTCTTAATGTTTACTATATATAATTTTTACTATATATAGTCTGCTACAATACTATAATACACTAAAATACACGAGTTCCAATTACTCAACAGCCTTGTCTTTATTTTTATATTCTGATTTTCTTATATTTGCTGTATAAATTAATGCTAGTTACACAATTAGATCGTCATAATTTAGGCCTTTGTATACATATTTTCAGACTTTTTTAGAATACATAAAAATAGAGATCACGTCTAACCTCAGCCCATCCTTTTTGAGAGAGATAGGAACAATATACTTAATGCCCTATGAGTACAACATACTTAATCCCAGATATGTATAGTAAATTCTACTCATTCATAAGAATCGGCTTTATGGTAGCAAAAGAATGTTTTGTTTTTATTATTGTATGTGTAGTAAACTTAACTGAACTTGAAAGATTGAAACCTTATGAACTCTAAAATATATTAATTTATTACACAAAAGGAGACTGTAAATTAGTAACTTAATGATCTTTAAAGTAAATATGCTTTCATATTCAAATTTTCAGATTCACAATCTATTCATTAAAATATTAAAATGTATCTCAAAACTAGCAAAAAAAAATCATGTTCCCAAGCTACTTACTATGATACCATAATGACCCTGACCAAAGAGCTATGAAAAGAAACTAATCTATCAAATATTTCTAACTTACTTAATTTGGATTAAAATAAATTTAATTCTATAATTCATTAATATTTATTAAAACATTTATTTTTCTTAACTTGATGAATGAAAAGAAGATGTATATATGTATGCAATTCCATATTAAGAACTTCAGTAGATGACAATATTGTCATTAGAGAAAAATAATTTATACAAAAATAATACATTTTCTTAGGAAAATAAAACCTGCTGATATACAAAATAGATTTTAGTTTAACATTAATCTAGGAGTAGTCTAATCATTTTATATGTTTTTAAAATTTTCATAATAGTCCTTTGAGGCAAATATGATATGTATTAGTCTTACAAATGGCAACTTTGTCATATTTTACTAAAGGTCTGTTTATCTAAATATTCGCTGACAGAGCTTCCCTGGTGGCTCAGTGGTTAAGAATCTGCCTGCCAGTGCAGGGAACACAGGTTCGAGCCCTGATCCGGGAAGATCTCACATGCCGCAGAGTGACTAAGCCCATGCATCACAACTACTGAGCCCGCGCACCACAACTACTGAAGCCCGTGCACCTAGAGCCCGTGCTCTGTAACAAGAGAAGCCACCGCAATGAGAAGCCTGAGTACTGCAACGAAGAGTAGCCCCTGCTCGCCACAGCTAGAGAAAGCCCGCGTGCAGCAACAAAGACCCAACTCAGCGGAAAAAAAAAAAAAAAAAAAAAAAAATTCACTGACATATCACCAACTTTCCTTCTATAATTTTAAATTTTAATTCTTAGCCCTTAATTTTTTATTTTTGGTACCATTCTCAAAGGCTATCCAATGTACTCCATATACTGTATAACTTCTTCCTGACTTTTTCTACTTTGGAAAGTCTTTCAATAATGTACAAAAACAACCCACAGGATCCTTTCGAAAATAACAAATATTAGACAATAAATTGAATAAATCTGGACACCTATGAGAAGATTTTAACAACAGGACTTGGGTTAAAAAAACAAGATGTGATGGAAGTGAAATACAAATAAACAAATACGATCACTGACTTTACTGAAACCAAAATAAATAAAAAGCATTCTGCATCAAAATGATTATACATGTAACACTTGTATGATCTTTTAAATTATAGATGGTTACCATTCAATTACACCAATTACACTTGTGGGAAGCTCCTTTCCCTCAAACATCTTTAGAAATCCTTATCTTGAATTATATTTTAAATCGATGACAAATATTTTGGCCCTTTCATGGGTTATTTTATTTTTCAAAAGCTGTAACTCCTTTAGAATTAAGTGTGATGAAAAAGTCTAGCTGTTTTATTATTTATTTGTTCTATTTAAAAATATGGTAATTATTTAATTTTTTTCCTAGAACTGGAACACTGGTATTGAAGGTAACAGGAGTTGGAATTGGTAATAGGAAGGTAATAGGAGTTGGTAATAGGAATACAAAAAGGAGTTGTAATGTCAAAATACCAAACATAACTAAAATGTATATGTAAAATTTTTGAATAAAACTTGTTCACATTTAGAAGAAAAAGAAAAAACATTTTTAAATTAAAAAGACATTTTTTTAAAAATCTGAGACTATAGAAACTTCAAATAATAACTGACAAATAAAATACAGGGGATAATTGATTTTTTTCCATTAATTCTACTAGAAATGGGAAAACGTCAGGTATATTTATTGAAAAATGATTGAAACCAGTTTTTCTTGTTATTTATTTGTGGGTGCTTTTGTTTTTTTCCAGCTTTAGGGTAGAGCTGATAACTGAAGAGGATCAAGGAATTAAATTATTCTGGAATGAGGATGTTTTTCTATGGGTCAAAGAAGCCCTCTGATTTACTAAAGATGAAGATTAAATAGAGAAGCCACTTTCAGTATGAAAGAGACCATCCCCATACAATCATTTCTTTCAAAAATAAAGTCTTCCACTACTTGTGTAATTCTCCTGGGGACTTAAGCTCTGTACGTAATAATTATTGTTGATGTATTTTTTATATGATGGGTAGTGACTACCAAGAAAGTACAAGAACAACAACTGGTCTTCACAGACCTGGAAGGATAGTAATGGGCCATTTCCTCAGTCATGCTCCAGTCTGGATGAATGTAAGGTAATAAAGGGCCCCACGTTCACGGGCGCCTCTCATGAACTTCCTCATAGCTTCCAGTTGCTATCATTTGCAAGACACAAGTAAAAACAAAACGATTTTTATGTAAGACTGAAACAATTAGCAAGGCCTGCAGTATTTTTTAAGTATCATGTATTATTCATTAGGTTAAAATTGTATATGACTTGATTTGCTCTAATGACAAAAATATTGACTAAATTCCATCTCAATACAAGCATAACTCATAGCCCCATACTTTAAAAGTCCGATCTTTGTATCTGAGACAAAATAGTTTTGAAATCTCTAGCCCATTTAAAATCATTCTCTTTTAATAACTGGATTTTAGAAATATCTTTTAAATTCCTCTTTATCTCTAGGGAGAAATCTGAGTAAGATCTTATCCATGAAGCAAAATGCCAGATGATTAAAAAATTCTCATCTCAAATTCCAGACCTCTATTTTCTCTCCAATTGTCAATCCCTTTTTAATTTTCTGCAAACAGTACTGTCGGTCTGTTTTGGAAGCTATTCTAATTTAATATTTCATTATCTCTCTTCTTCAGCCTTTGAATGGCCTGTCACTTGTTATAGCCATCATAAAAAGCTAGCCAAGTACACTTCTGATCTCCAGCTATCAATTTATAGAGGCATTGAATTGTGCACACATTCTTTTTGATGTCTTCCCTCTATGTTCCCTTTTTAATTTCTTTTTAAAAACAAAGAAATGATGAATTTTTATTTGTATTCCCCTTCTAAACAATTTTTTTAAAGTATAGCAATAACTGGACCTTTAACAAATCCCTGAATATTCTTGTTCGGTAACAGACTTAAAAAATTGACAGAATATTTTTTCACAACTACTAATAAAATATGAAAAATGAATAGAAATTAAAGAAGTTTAATAAACATGTTATACAATATCTGAGGGCCCCCCTCCTTAGAAAGAACACTGAGAAATATATTTCATCTCTGAGAAGTTACGGAAAGATCCGTGATTTTCCTTAGTGAGTTATATATACACTAGACAGAGGGCTGGGACCTAGGTGACCTACATATGGGCATTAATCTTAGATAAGAAACACCGATGCAATATCAAGAGTAACCGTATATGTTGACAGAGATTCTTAAAAAACTTTTCTAAGTCCTCTGGACTCACCGAATATTCTTCATGAGGCTCCTAAGAACAAAAGACTTTCCAGTGGCTCTTTCTTATATATTTGGCCAAATACGCAACAATATGGGATAAACTTTGCAATGAAATATAGTACAAGACATACTATAAAACATTAAGAATGATGCAACATTTTATGCCCCAATTTTGGCCGATTTGGTAGCATCTGCTAAGGCTGGCACGTAGCATGAAGGATGCACTATTCTCCTATAGTACCTTAGGTAGTTCTGAGAAGACAAATCCAAAATGTCACCCAAGGCCATGGAAACAAGTAGCAGAAAGTCTTCACATAGTAAAAAGGTGTGTGTCTGCTGGGTCAAAGGAACTACAGAAGAGGATAACCCAGTAAGAACTTTCTAAATAAAATCTCTCCCCAAGAGAAAAAGTTAGTTTAAATTATTTACAATATAATTACATCTACTTAGCCCTGCCAAAGTCACCCAGCCAGATACCAACCATTCTCTGCCCTCCCTTGCCCTTAGCACTTCTACTTGGTGGGGGCAAAATACACACAGCTAGGAAGTACCCCGTTCCTTTTGCCTCTTTTCCACCATAGGCCTCCATTAGCCCTAATCTAGGGTGCAGGGGGGTGGGGGGACAGGGGTTAATACTAACTCAAATTTGGAATTGAGACTTTTTTTTATAGACTGTTTGTATGTCTAAAAGGGACCAAGGCCATTTTATTATTTGTCACCAAGAAAGTCATCTTTATCCAGTCATTCACTGAAAAATTTTGAGTCTAACAAAATAAACTTAGATCTTTACAACAAACTGCATGTCACACTTGGACAAGGTGATTCACAGAGACAACAAAATGAGTTGTAAATTTTATCAAAAGTATTGTGCCCACTTGTCAATAATATAAAAATTTCTGGATAAAGTTATCATGTGAATTAAATGAAATACATGTTTGTAGTATGTTAATGTTACATAGAGAAATATGAACAATTATCAGTAAAACAACTTAAATTTTATTTATTCCTAGCATAATTTCTCTGAGCTTTTAAAGATTAATTAATGTATCTATGAATCTCCAAAAATGGAGCTATAAAATATATTTCCCAAGTTTATTTGGCCAGCAAACCATTACCCCACTTAAGAATCCTGACATAATTTTATTGCCTATACCAGAATTGAGAAAACATGGCATGTTCGAATGAACAGTTGTCAATAACATGGTAGTTGATACAGAAGACAGATACAACCACCATGATAGATGTCTATATACAAGAGCTGAGTCGATCTTGCAGTAGAAGCGATCTCAAGAGCTAATTTACAACTTTATTTTCAGTGAGATCTAGGGGTTTTTATAATCTTAAATATAACTGTGGTCTAAGATATCTCTCAAATTTCAAATAAGGGACTGGGATGCTTCACAGATTCAACCACGGAAGAGTATTCTAAAGTATAATCACTTTGTAATGTACACAGGACAATGTTATCTGCACAGACTAGTAACAAAAAACTTGTCAGTGTGACTCTGGCACCATCTAGGACACAGGACACCATGATCAAATGACTGGACAATCAGTCAGGTTGTTACAATATTCTTCTGTCCTCTCTTAAAAAATAACAAACAAAACCATGCTTCAGTAACTATAAATTTCAGGCTCTACATCTGCAGAGCCTATGCACCCACGAATTTAGGGAACTATAACTTAGGGAATGCTCCAAGAAAACAATCAATCTAATTATTATTGCTATATATGCCTAAAATTGCAAATTAAATGTCTCTCCAATTCAAGTCTATTTATCTATTGAGTTGGTGAGCATTAACTGATTTCCACAGCACAACCACTGTGAAGGGAAGTACAGAAATTAAGATTCTAAATTAAAATGCAAAAAAGGGTCTTGCAAATCCAAATTTAAGCAGCCAGATATTTCTAAACCATACATTTCAGTATAAAGCATGAAATATCTAACTTAACTTTTTCATAGCTCATTTTATATTTATTCTTTTAAACCTGAGTTTAAGCCTATAGCAAGTTTTCTCTGGAAACAAATTTGTGTCTTAGCCAGCTCAGGTTGCCATAACAAAAATACTACAGACTAGGTATTTTCTCATAGTTCTAGAGGCCGAGAAGTCCAAGATCAAGGTGAACAACAATTTGGTTCCTGGTGAGAGCACTCTTTCCAGTTTGCAGACAGCTGCCTTCCTGCTGTCTCCTCATATGGCCTTTTCTCTGTGTGTATGTGTACCTCTTCTTATAAAACCACCAATCCTACCAGATCAGGGCCCCATCCTAATGACCTCATTTAACCTTAATTGCCTCCTAAAGGCCCTATCCAAATATAATCAAGTCACACTGAGGGTTAAGGCTCCAACATGAGAATCCAGGTGGGACACAATTCAGTCCATAGCAATTTACAAAACCCATAAAACTGTTGCTACTATTTGGTCTGTTATTCTATCATTCTGAATGAATTAAAGGACTAGTACCTGTAAGATCAGAAGAATACCGTATCTTCGGCATTTGGGTTTACTTGTGGTCAACATTTTCCTATCAGAAAATAAATACTGTATTGTGATCTATGACATGAATGTATTAGAGAAACACCATCAGAGAAGAGCAACGAAAGGAGATGCAAACTTTCCCTCAGAAGTGGAACTGCTTCTCTTTGTCTCATACTTATTAAACATAATCAAATTACCCTATCCTAAAAATTTATAATTTGTACCTCAGGACTGTCCTCGATGTCTTTTCATGATGTTCGTACTATTTCATTGCTCTGCTCCTAATGAGGAGTGATGCTAATTAGTTAAGCTAATCCTTTAAAAACACACACACACACACACACACACACAAAGGATGACCATTTTGTTACAGAATTCATTGTATTTCTTAAAAGTGTCCTTTTTTTTATCACTCATCAGATTTCTGGTTCCATGATTTAGAATCAAGGCTTTATCATTTAAATAGCATCTTAAAAGAAGAAAGAAAAGCTACTTTGTTAATATCATAACCATGATAACATTTTAAAGTCATTCACTTTTTAGTCATTAAACACACAACTCTATAGTTGCATCATCCAGAATTGCAAAACCTTTTTTTGGTAGATTATCTGGTTAAAAAAAATTAACACAAAACTTCAGAATGCACTAATGCTAAAAACATTTTATATTATTGTATCTTAAGCCAAATTCATATTTGTAATAAATAACAGCAAAGACAACAACTATTCTGAAAAAAATAACAAGTTAGAAGTAGTGGGATTTCTCAGCATCCTTAATCATCAGAGCAGTTTTTATTGTTGGTAGCAGTATTTTGATAAGATTTTAATTAAAAAAATGAGTGTAAATTTTTTTTTCTATTTCTTTAATACTAAATCTATATTAGATGATGGATGTTCACTAAATCTATTGTGGCAATCATTTCATGGTGTATGTAAAAGTCAAATTATTATATTGTACACCTTAAAATTATACAGTGCTGTATGTCAATTATATCTCAATAAAACTGGAAAAAAATAGGTGAATGCTTAATTTGCATCAATTGATATAGAATATAAAAGCATTATTAGACATCTAAACTACTCAATTATTAAGTCAGTTATTTTGTTATCAGGCATTATTCTTTCATTGATGCTTCACTTGGCAAATGTTTTCTTTTTAATTTTTCAACATTATTTGTAAAGTGAAATTGGCCTATGGTTTTCTTTTTATTCCCTCTTTTGTGTTATATCTTTGTTATAAAAGAAGTAATATGAGTTAATTAACTTTTCATATTTTTATGTGTTCTTGTAAAATTTTTAAAACTTGAAAGTATTTATTTGAAAATTTTATAGAAATGACTCAGCATGAGGTACTTTCTTTGGCCAGAAATATAAATATGTTTCCAATTTATTCTATGATTACTGACCTAACATTGAGTTGATTTGATTATTTATATTTTATAATAAACCATCCACTCTTCTTACACATTATAACCTTTATTGTAAAATTGTACAAAATGCCCTTTTATGATTTTAATCTCCATTTTATCTGGAGTTATACTTCTTACTTTTAATAGTTTTCTCTCATTTTCAACAGCCATGACAATTTTTTTAAAGCTTGTGATTTTACTGCTAAAGTATACTTTAACACATTTGCTATTTTGAAATTTTAAATTTGCATATTTATCAAAGTTCAATTAAACATACTCATTAAATTCAGGCTATTGAGGTAAACGTGAAAACTCTACAATATACGTTATGAAAGATCTGGCATGTGGGAAAATCAGGGTAATTTCTAAAGGAGTTTGCTATCATCCCTCAGACAAACTGCTGCTACATTTCATAGTGCCCTACTATTTTATTTCACACAGCATAGGAACCCAGTGCAGAAAAAAGAAACGTATGATATTAAAGCTGCAAAAAAAAATTAGCAGTAAACTATTCCAACATATTATCAATAATCTACCCAATCGATAAAACATTATAATATTGGGGCTGACAAAGGTGGAGTTAGAAAGGCACTAATTCATTGAAGGTATGATCTAAATTGGTACTAACCTACGAGATCAAGGAAACTTATCAATAGCTTTTTGACCTCTTAATACCAGTTTTTGTATTTTATCTTAAGGTGATAATGAGAAATGCAGAGATTTATTTATTCACCATGACAAAATGGTAACAATCTAAATGTAAATTAGTTTGGAACATATAATATTAAAATATTATTCTCCAAAAGTGTTATTAAATATATGATAAAGCTTCCTGGTAAGTTAAAAGCTCAGGTATAAACTTTGTAGTGTTTCAGTATTTGTATATTTGTTTAGTTTGCTATATACTTGCTATTAATATATTGAATGAACATATACACAGGTATAGTATCAAGATTTTTTTCCTTCACACTAGTCTGTATTTCATAAAATCATCATGTGTTTCCTTTATAGTGAGAAAAAAGCATTTTAATGTTGCATTTATGTCAAAAGCAATTTTAAAAATCTCAAGATGTTCAGCAGGAAAACATGCTATTTCAACCAAGATTCTGGTAAGTGGAACAACCCAATTAATATTTTTACTTCAAAGAAATAGAGCATGGCATTAACTCAAAATTATTTGTTTTATATAAAAAACAACAGCTAAAACACTACAATGTACATACTGAGATGTAAATACCACACCAGAAGTCTATCACAGGAAATATGCCAGGCACACCCAAAAAAGGAGTTCAACAATTTGCACCAATGTGTAAAGATTTATGTAAACAGGAAAAATGAAGAAATTTCTCTGCATATTTTCCTTCTGTTTTCCTCTAGGTTTACTACCCCCTGTTCCTTGTATCACTGAATGATCGGAAGGAAACTAACTTGCATGAAATTCCTTTAACTTGAAAAGAAAATTTAAAAGTTGTAGAGAAAGACATAGAGACCCTTTTGATATTCTACTGAACTGTAGTTTGAATTGATTCACTACTTTTTAAAGATCTCAGTAATTTTATCTTAGCTCATTAGCTGTCAATTAAAAGTGCTTTTATAAAGTTTGAGGATTAAATTTTATGTCACGGTACTTTCAGATAATTGAGTTAACTGAACAGAATGTCTTCATCATATAAAATTAAAGGAAGAATCTAGACCTCAAAAATATACACATTTTAATAGGAATACTTCCCTGGGCTACAACCTTGATCCAAGGCCCCATCATCCCTCCTCCGTGTTCTTGCCTTTTTTGTCTGTTCTCAACAAAGTATCCAGTATCCACTTCTTAATGAAAGTAAGGCAGATTATGTAATTCTCCTTCAAAAAAACAAAGTCCCCTTCCATCTCTGTTATGGACTTAATGTTTGAGTTTTCACAAAATTCATATTTTGAACCCCTAACCCCCAATGTGATGGTATTAGGAAATGGGGACTTTGGAAGGTAATTAGGCACAGATGAGGTCATGAGGGTAGCACCTCAGTAGTGGAATTACTGTCCTGCCTTCATAATCAGATTGCTATCCATATAAAAAGAGGGGAAAATATCAGATTTCACTCTCTCTGCATGTGTACAAAGAAGAGGTCATGTGAGTACATAGCAAGATGGCAGCCATCTGCAAAACAGGAAGCGAGCCCTCACCAGGAGTCAAATCTTCCCAACACCTTAATCTTGGACTTCCCAGGGTCCAGAGCTGTAAAATTAAATATCTGTTGTTTAAGCCACCCTGTCTATGGTATTTTGTTACAGCAGCCCAAATTGACTTAGACAATCTCAAAGTAAAAATCAACTGTAATTATCCACAAGGCTGTACAAAAGGAGGCCTCTGCTGCTGCCCTCAGCTTCTCCCTCAGCTCTGCCCACATGGCCTTCCTGCTCTTTATGCACCCACTATGCTCCGGGCTCAGGATCTTGGTACTTTCGGTTACCTCTGCCTGCAACCTTCTTACTCAATGATTTCATGACTCTCATGCTCACCAACTATAGACTTTTGCCACAATGCTGTCTTATCCACAAAGCCTTCCTTATGCACATATTTTGAATATCAACTCCCCAACTCCTAACCCAGGAACTACCTACAACCCTTCCCTATTTTATTTTTACCTCAAACATTTATTATGCTACAATATATCCCATTATTTTAATTGTTTATTTGTTTATGTTACGCCCTATTTCCATCAGAATGTAAGCTCCATGAGTACAGGGGTTTTTATCTATTTGTTCAGTGCTATATTCCCATTATAAACTGTTCTTTAAAACAGTAAATGTAAACTATTGGCACTCTCTAATTCAATAGTGGCCATGTCTTGGAATAGATTAATTGCTTATGAAGGATTATCACATAATCAATCAGCAAAGGCCAAGCAGCTTTTTCCTCTATAATTTCTATACTAACATCATTTGAGGTACAGTAGCTATATTTTCTATAATAAAACAAACGAACATTGAGAGAGGAAAGATAGGGGTAGGGGATTAAGGGATACAAACCACTATTTATAAAATAAATAAGCTACAAGGATATATTATACAGCACAGGGAACAATGGCAATATTTTATAATAACTATAAATGGAGTATAACCTTTAAAAATTGTGAATCACTATACTGTACACTATACTGTATATAATATTGTATATTAGCTATACCTCAATTAAAAAAAATGATAAATTACAATACAGTATTATAGACAATTCAATTTATAAAAAGCAAGTATTTTTGTTAAGGCATATGAGACCTCCAAGGATATTAATACAACTCCTGAAAATTTTCCTGTCTTCTTTCAGCAAAATCAATGTACCTTTGTGATAGAAGTATGTTCATTTTTAATTTCTAAAATAGAAATTATAAATTGCCTTGCTTACATTACAAGCTTAAGTGTAAGGCCAAAAGTATCTAGTACCTGAAAGTTATGCAAGTTGGGGTTCCTTATTATTTTCTCTTAGCATATTCTTTTATAACTATAATAATTCTACAAATAAATATCAACATAAACTTCTAATGACAAATGACAAAAAAATTCTATGAAGACATTCCCTATACTAGAATATAAAGTGCTTAACAAATTAATAAAGTTCTGTGATTAAAACAAATTAAGTCAGAATATTCAGCCATTTTTACTGAGTTCATTGCTCGTTTTTTTATACTCTTAAACAGATAAATTAGATCTGAAAATTAAGTGTGGTTTGGGTGCTCTCTGAAATAAAAGTACCAACCAGTGAAATCCTCAAAAGTAGAAACTTTCAGATAGGATTTTAATTAAATATACTATTTGAAAACTTTAAATACATCATGGAGCAAAAATAATCACATTTGAATTCAAGAGACTTTTGAAAGTAATCACCTTTGTAAAATTAGAACACAAGGTATCTATGAGAATGCAGAGACACAAACTGAGTAAAAGAAGAGGCTGTTTCCTTCAGTTACGCCTTCAATGAGAGTATGCTTTCCCATTTATTAAATTCAGAAACCTAGAACGATCCTGGATATCTGATATATTCTGATGAGCTGCACGAAAAATGCTGGTAATTATTAACTGTTCAAGATCTTGTTGACATTTCTGATTTTACTCCTGTGTCATTTACCCACACAGCCCGAAACACTGGATATGAATTTTAAAGTGGCACAGGCCAGGTAAGGTCAGAGGCTTACTGATGAGATCTCAGCAAGGAAGAAGAAGCGAATATTAACATAAATGGGACTAAATAAATAATCCAAAGACAGAGCTTCTTTTCCTTTGTTTTTTTAAATTACGCCACATACCAAAGTGTCTTACAACTTCTGAAAACATCTATTTCAATATTTTATCTTATTGATTTTCAAAGTAATCAAAGCAATACTTTTTATTCTCTGAGACTATTAAAATCATCCTTTGTAAATATTACAGTTTATTCTAAATTAGAAAGAAAAACATTTACACCAAGTCAAGACTCTTCTGTAGGATACAGAAAAAAAGATGTGTATACTATGTGACACCAATCTGAAAAAAACATGCTCAGATTTACTTTATGTGTCATATTTTATGTCTGTTCCAGCATAAAATAGATGAAGACTTTCATGAACGTGATTTCAATGAGAAAAAAAAAAAAATAAAGAGAAAGAGAAATAAGAAACTGAAGATTCTCATACAAAGTAAGTATCTTATACTAACTCCTGTGGACATTCCTGGCTCCCAAGCAATATACCTGAGTCAAAATTAACTCAAAAGTAAAATATCAGAAATTTTATCTGAGGAGGAGCTTCAAGATGGTGGAAGAGTAAGACGTGCAGATCACCTTCCTCCTCACAAATACATCAAAAATACATCCACATGTGGAACAACTCCTACAGAACACCCACTGAACGCTGGCAGAAGACCTCAGACCTCCCAAAAGGCAAGAAACTCCCCATGTACCTGGGTAGGGCAAAAGAAAAAAGAAATAACAGAGACAAAAGAATAGGGACGGGACCTGCACCAGTGGGAGGGAGCCGTGAAGGAGGAAAGGTTTCCACGCACTAGGAAGCCCCTTCGCGGGCAGAGACTGTGGGTGGCAGAGGGGGGAAGCTTCGGAGCCACGGAGGAGAGCGCGGCCACAGGGGTGCGGAGGGCAAAGCGGAGAGATTCCCGCACGGAGGCTCGGCGCCGAGCAGCACTCACCAGCCCGACAGGCTTGTCTGCTCAGCCGCCAGGGCGGGCGGGGCTGGGAGCTGAGGCTCGGGCTTCGGTAGGATCGCAGGGAGAGGCCTGGAGTTGGCGGCGTGAACACAGCCTGAAGGGGTTAGCGCCCCACAGCTGGCTGGGAGGGAAGACCGGGAAAAAGTCTGCAGCTGCTGAAGAGGCAAGAGACTTTTTCTCGCCTCTTTGTTTCCTGGTGCGTGAGGAGAGGAGATTAACAGCGTCGCTTAAAGGAGCTCCAGAGACAGCGCGAGTCGCGACTATCAGCGCGGACCCCAGAGACGGGCATGAGACGCTAAGGCTGCTGCTGCCGCCACCAAGAAGCCTGTGTGCAAGCACAGGTCACTATCCACAGCGCCACTCCCAGGAACCTGTGCAGCCCGCCACTGCCAGGCTCCCGTGATCCAGGGACAACTTCCCTGGGGGGAACGCATGGCGCGCCTCAGGCTGGTGCAACGTCACGTTGGCCTCTGCCGCCGCAGGCTTGCCCCGCACCCGTACCCCTCCCTCCCCCAGCCTGAGTGAGCCAGAGCCCCCGAAGCAGCTGCTCCTTTACCCCCGTCCTGTCTGAGCGAAGAACAGATGCCCTCAGGCAACCTACACACAGAGGCGGGTCCAAATCCAAAGCTGAACCCGGGGAGCTGTGAGAACAAAGAAGAGAAAGGGAAATCTCTCCCAGCAGCCTCAGGAGCAGCGGATTAAATCTCCACAATCAACTTGATGTACCCTGCATCTGTGGAATACCTGAATACACAATGAATCATCCCAAAGTGAGGAGGTGGACTTTGGGAGCAATGAAATATATATTTTTTTCCCTTTTTCTCTTTTTGTGAGTGTGTATTTGTATGCTTCTGTGTGTGATTTTGTCTGTATAGCTTTGCTTTTACCATTTGTCCTAGGGTTCTGTCTGTCCTTTTTTTTCTGTTGTTTTTTTTTTAGTATAGTGTTTAGCACTTGTTATCATTGGTGGATTTGTTTTTTGGTTTGGTTGCTCTCTTCTTTCTTTCTTTCTTTGTTTTTTAATTACTTTTAAAAAAATTTTACTAATTATTTTTTTATTTTAATAACTATTTTATTTTCTTCTTTCTTTCTTTCTTTTTTTTCTCCCTTTTATTCTCAGCCATGTGGATGACAGGCTCTTGGTGCTCCAGCCAGGCATAAGGGCTGTGCCTCTGAGGTGGGAGAGCCAAGTTCAGGACACTGGTCCACAAGAGACCTCCCAGCTCCATGTAATATCAAACGGTGAAAGTTCCCCAGAGATCTCCATCTAAATGCCAAGACCCAGCTCCACTCAATGGCCAGCAAGCTACAGTGCTGGACACCCTATGCTAAACAACTAGCAAGACAGGAACACAACCCCATCCATTAGCAGAGAGGCTGCCTAAAATCATAATAAGGCCACAGATGCCCCAAAACTCACCACCAGACGTGGACCTGCCCACCAGAAAGATAAGATCCAGCCTCATCCACCAGAACACAGGCACTAGTCCCCTCCACCAGGAAGCCTACACAACCCACTGAACCAATCTTAGCCACTGGGGACAGACACCAAAAACAACGGGAACTATGCACCTGCAGCCTGCGAAAAGGAGACCCCAAACACAGTAAGTTAAGCAAAATGAGAAGACAGAGAAACAAACAGCAGATGAAGGAGCAAGGCAAAAACCCACCAGACCTAACAAATGAAGAATAGGCAGTCTACTTGAAAAATAATTCAGAATAATGATAGTAAAGATGATCCAAAATCTTGGAAATAGAATGGAGAAAATACAAGAAACGTTTAACAAGGAACTAGAAGAACTAAAGAGCAAACAGTGATGAACAGCACAATAAATGAAATTAAAAATTCTCTAGAAAGGATCAATAGCAGAATAACTAAGGCAAAAGAACGGATAAGTGACCTGGAAGATAAAATAGTGGAAATAACAACTGCAGAGCAGAATAAAGAAAAAAGAATGAAAAGAATTGAGGAGAGTCTCAGAGACCTCAGGGACAACATTAAATGCATCAACATTCGAATTATAGGGGTCCCAGAAGAAGAAGAGAAAAACAAAGGAACTGAGAAAATATTTCAAGAGATTACAGTTCAAAACTTCCTTAATATGGGAAAGGAAATAGTTAATCAAGTCCAGGAAACACAGAGAGTCCCATACAGGATAAATACAAGGAGAAACACACCAAGATACATATTAATCAAACTATCAAAAATTAAATGCAAAGAAAAAATATTAAAGGCAGCAAGGGAGGGGCTTCCCTGGTGGCGCAGTGGTTGAGAGTCTGCCTGCCAATGCAGGGGACACGGGTTCGAACCCTGGTCTGGGAGGATCCCACATGCCGCAGAGCAACTGGGCCCGTGAGCCACAACTACTGAGCCTGCGTGTCTGGAGCCTGTGCTCCGCAACAAGAGAGGCCGTGATAGTGAGAGGCCCGCGCACCGCGATGAAGAGTGGCCCCCACTCGCCGCAACTGGAGAAAGCCCTCACACAGAAACAAAGACCCAACACAGCCAAAAATAAAAATAATAAATAAATAATAAATAAAAAATTAAAAAAAAAAAGCAGCAAGGGAAAAACAACAAATAACACACAAGGGAATCCCCATAAGGTTAACAGCTGATCTTTCAGCAGAAACTCTGCAAGCCAGAAGGGAGTGGCAAGACATATTTAAAGTGATGAAGGAGAAAAACCTACAACCAAGATTACTCTACCCAGCAAGGATCTCATTCAGATTTGACGGAGAAATGAAAACCTTTACATAGAAGCAAAAGCTAAGAGAATTCAGTACCACCAAACCAGCTTTACAACAAATGCTAAAGGAACATCTCTAGGCAAGAAACACAAGAGAAGGAAAAGACCTACAATAACAAACCCAAAACAATTAAGAAAACGGTAATAGGAACATACATATCGATAATTACCTTAAATGTAAATGGATTAAATGCTCCAACCAAAAGACACATACTGGGGCTTCCCTGATGGCGCAGTGGTTGAGAATCTGCCTGCCAATGCAGATGACACGGGTTCGGGCCCTGGTCTGGGAGGATCCCACATGCCGCGGAGCAACTGGGCCTGTGAGCCACAATTACTGAGCCTGCGCGTCTGGAGCCTGTGCTCCACGACAAGAGAGGCCGCGATAGTGAGAGGTCCGCGCACCGTGATGAAGAGTGGCCCCCGCTTGCCACAACTAGAGAAAGCCCTCGCACAGAAACAAAGACCCAACACAGCCATAAAATAAAAATAAATAAATAAATAAAGTAATATTAAAAAAAAAATGAGATAGTTTAAAAAAAAAAAAAGACACAGACTGGCTGAATCGATACAAAAACAAGACCCATATATATGCTGTCTACAAGAGACCCACTTCAGACCTAGGGACACATACAGACTGAAAGTGAGGGGATGGAAAAAGATATTCCATGCAAAGGGAAATCAAAAGAAAGCGGGAGTAGCAATTTTCATATCAGACAAAACAGACTTTAAAACGAAGACTATTACAAGAGACAAAGTAGGACACTATATAATGATCAAGGGATCAATCCAAGAAGAAGATATAACAATGGTAAATATTTATGCACCCAACATAGGAGCACCTCAATACACAAGGCAAATACTAACAGCCATAAAAGGGGAAATCGACAGTAACACAATCATAGTAGGGGACTTTAACACTCCACTTTCACCAATGGACAGATCATCCAAAATGAAAATAAATAAGGAAACACAAGCTTTAAATGACACATTAAACAAGATGGACTTAATTGATATTTATAGGACATTCCATCCAAAAACAACAGAATACACATTCTTCTCAAGTGCTCATGGAACATTCTCCAGGATAGCTCATATCTTGGGTCACAAATCAAGCCTTGGTAAATTTAATAAAATTGAAATCGTATCAAGTATCTTTTCTGACCACAACGCTATGAGACTAGATATCAATTACAGGAAAAAATCTGTAAAAAATACAACCACATGGAGGCTAAAAAATACACTATTTAATAACCAAGAGATCACTGAAGAAATCAAAGAGGAAATCAAAAAATACCTAGAAACAAATGACAATGAAAACACGACAACCCAAAACCTATGGGATGCAGCAAAAGCAGTTCTAAGAGCGAAGTTTATAGCAATACAATCCTACCTCAAGAAATAAGAAACATCTCAAACAACCTAACCTTACACTTAAAGCAATTAGAGAAAGAAGAACAAAAAAAACCCAGTTAGCAGAAGGAAAGAAATCATAAAGATCAGATCAGAAATAAATGAAAAAGAAATGAAGGAAACGACAGCAAAGATGAATAAAACTAAAGGCTGGTTCTCTGAGAGGATAAACAAAATTGATAAACCATTAGCCAGACTCATCAAGAAAACAAGGGAGAAGACTCAACTCAATAGAATTAGAAATGAAAAAGAAGAAGTAACAACTGACACTGCAGAAATACAAAGGATCATGACAGATTACTACAAGCAACTATATGCAAATAAAATGGACAACCCGGAAGAAATGGACAAATTCTTAGAAATGCACAACCTTCCGAGACTGAACCAGGAAGAAATAGAAAATATGAACAGACCAGTCACAAGTAATGAAATTGAAACTGTGATCAAAAATCTTCCAACAAACAAAAGCCCAGGACCAGATGGCTTCACAGGCGAATTCTATCAAATATTTAGAGAAGAGCTAAGACCTATCCTTCTCAAACTCTTCCAAAATATAGCAGAGGAAGGAACACTCCCAATCTCATTCTACGAGGCCACCATCACCCTGATACCAAAACCAGACAAAGATGTCATAAAGAAAGAAAACTACAGGCCAATATCACTGATGAACATAGATGCAAAAATCCTTAACAAAATACTAGCAAACAGAATCCAACAGCACATTAAAAGGATCATACACCACGATCAAGTGGGGTTTATCCCAGGAATGCAAGGATTCTTCAATATATGCAAATCAATCAATGTGATACACCATATTAACAAACTGAAGGAGAAAAACCATATGATCATCTCAAAAGATGCAGAGAAAGCTTTTGACAAAATTCAACACCCATTTATGATAAAAACCCTCCAGAAAGTAGGCATAGAGGGAACTTTCCTCAACATAATAAAGGCCATATATGACAAACCCACAGCCAACATCGTCCTCAACGGTGAAAAACTGAAACCATTTCCACTAAGATCAGGAACAAGACAAGGTTGCCCACTCTCATCACTATTACTCAACATAGTTTTGGAAGTTTTAGCCACAGCAATCAGAGAACAAAAAGAAATAAAAGGAATCCAAATTGGAAAAGAAGAAGTAAAGCTGTCACTGTTTGCAGATGACATGATACTATACATAGAGACTCCTAAAGATGCTACCAGAAAACTACTAGAGCTAATCAATGAATTTGGTAAAGTAGCAGGATACAAAATTAATGCACAGAAATCTCTTGCATTCCTATACAGTAATGAAAAATCAGAAAGTGAAAGTAAGAAAACACTCCCATTTACCACTGCAACAAAAAGAATAAAATATCTAGGAATAAACCTACCTAGGGAGACAAAAGACCTGCATGCAGAAAACTTTAAGACACTGATGAAAGAAATTAAAGGTGATACAAATAGATGGAGAGATATACCATGTTCTTGGATTGGAAGAATCAACATTGTGAAAATGACTATACTACCTAAAGCAATCTACAGATTCAATGCAATCCCTATCAAACTACCACTGGCATTTTTCACAGGACTAGAATAAAAAATTTCACAATTTGTATGGAAACACAAAAGACCCCGAATAGCCAAAGGAATCTTGAGAAAGAAAAACGGAGCTGGAGGAATCAGGTTCCCTGACTTTAGACTACACTACAAAGCTACAGTAATCAAGACAGTATGGTACTGGCACAAAAACAGAAATATAGATCAATGGAACAGGATAGAAAGCCCAGAGATAAACCCACGCACAGATGATCACCTTATCTTTGATAAAGGAGGCAGGAATATACAGTGGAGAAAAGACAGCCTCTTCAATAAGTGGTTCTGGGAAAACTGGACAGCTAAATGTAAAAGAATGAAATTAGAACACTCCCTAACACCATACATAAAAATAAACTCAAAATGGATTAAAGACCTAAATGTAAGGCCAGACACTATCAAAGTCTTAGAGGAAAACATAGGCAGAACACTCTATGACATAAATCACAGCAAGATCCTTTTTGACCCACCTCCTAGAGTAATGGAAATAAAAACAAAAATAAACAAATGAGACTTAATGAAACTTAAAAGCTTTTGCACAGCAAAGGAAACCATAAACAAGATGAAAAGACAACCCTCAGAATGGGAGAAAATATTTGCAAATGAAGCAACTGACAAAGGATTAATCTCCAAATTTACAAGCAGCTCATGCAGCTCAATAACAAAAAAACAAACAACCCAATCCAAAAATGGGCAGAAGACCTAAATAGACATTTCTCCAAAGAAGATATACAGATTGCCAACAGACACATGAAAGAATGCTCAACATCATTAATCATTAGAGAAATGCAAATCAAAACTACAATGAGATATCATCTCACACCGGTCAGAATGGCCATCATCAAAAAATCTAGAAACAATAAATGCTGGAGAGGGTGTGGAGAAAAGGGAACCCTCTTGCACTGTTGGTGGGAATGTAAATTGATACAGCCACTATGGAGAACACTATGGAGGTTCCTTAAAAAACTAAAAATAGAACTACTATATGACTCAGCAATCCTACTACTGGGCACATACCCTGAGAAAACCATAATTCAAAAAGAGTCATGTACCACAATGTTCATTGCAGCTCTATTTACAATAGCCAGGACATGGAAGCAACCTAAGTGTCCGTGAACAGATGAATGGATAAAGAAGATGTGGCACATATATACAATGGAATATTACTCAGCCATAAAAAGAAACGAAATTGAGTTATTTGTAGTGAGGTGGATGGACCTAGAGTCTGTCATACAGAGTGAAGGAAGTCAGAAAGAGAAAAACAAATACTGTATGCTAACACATGTATATGGAATCGTAAAAAAAAAAAAAAAATGGTCATGAAGAACCTAGGGGCAAGATGGGAATAAAGACACAGACCTACTAGAGAATGGACTTGAGAACATGGGGAGGGGGAAGGGTAAGCTGGGACAAAGTGAGAGAGTGGTATGGACATATATACACTACCAAACCTAAAATAGATAGTTAGTGGGAAGTAGCCACATAGCACAGGGAGATCAGCTCGGTGCTTTGTGACCACCTAGAGGGGTGGGATAGGGAGGGTGGGAGGGAGGGAGATGCAAGAGAGAAGAGATACGGGGACGTATGTATATATATAACTGATTCACTTTTGTTATAAAGCAGAAACTAACACACCATTGTAAAGCAATTATACTCCAATAGAGATGTTTAAAAAAGAAAAGAAATTTTATGTATTGTAGTACTTAAAAGTATAAAGTTTACCATTAGAATTTATATGAAATTTGATCCCATTTCTTACCAATGATGTTGCCTTTCATTAAAGACTCAGCTTCAATTTCTCTTTCTTCAAAATTATTGAGCAAAGTTAGAGTAAATAAATGAGATATTATAATTTACTAGACTGGTGAATTAGGTTCTAAATATTTTAGGTTCTAATTATCTAGGGAAAAAATGCATTTTTCATTGATTTCTTAAACATCAGCCCATTGAAAAATTAAGCAAAGTTAGTTTGTTTTGATATTCCTGGGTAAACTACTCCTGAAGAGATACCTTCCTCCTCTCTACTTTCAGCTTTTTAATAGTTCAACAACGACAAGAACAAAAAGTCTCTACTATAAGTGAAGTGGGTGGGGGAAGGAGGAAGCAAGTTGAAAAGCAATATGAAAAATCCCATTTGGGTTATTTCATTAGTTAGTGTTCACATTTAAATATACATTTTATAGGACTGTGCCCCAAACTGTTAGTCATGATTAGCTTCAGTAGGTGTTACAGCTGGATACTTTCATCTTCTATCTTAAATACGCATGCACTATTAAAATTTCTGCTACTGTCGTACGTGGCTTTTAGAAAGAGAAAGAAATCTGTTTTTAAGTGTGTGAGGTTGTTGGGGCCCAGGGCAACCGACCGCAAAATGCACCTCAATGGCATATTGATTATTTTGAATAAAGTTATGTGAGAAACAACCAATGGAAAATAAATGATTAAAAAAAAAAACAAACTCTGATGCCCCTTTTTCTCCCTAAAAGTGGGAAATAAATCTCCCATGTGAAGGTACCCTCCCTATACCAGGAGGATAGAAGCATCCCTATCACCAAAGTTAGGGAATTCAAGGCTAAGCAAGCTGTATAGACAAAGTTTGTTACTTCATTAGTCTGCTACCCCAAACACAAGCCCCCTTGTTTTGTTACATCTCTTCAAATAGTTGTTTCTTTGTCTAAACATGATATATAATTGGCCTGCTCTGGACAGTTTGGGGGGGTCCCATTTTTATGACTTACATGCATACAAATTAATTTTTTTAATTAATCTTTTCATCTGTCTTGTGTCAATTATTAGACCAGCCAAAAGAACTCAAGAAGAGCTGGGGCGGGGTGGGGGGGGAATTCCCCCTCCCTGGACAAAGTTATGATATCCTTCCTTGGGAATTTAATGGAAAGTTTGAGGATTTCTGGATAATCACTATTGGCAACAAAACAGAAACACAATCATGAATGCTTGCTAACAAATTAAAAACACTCAAGTTGGCCTCAAGTTTGTTCAACATAGTACTACAGATCAGATAACAGTGACATGATAGCCAGAGTACTGACATACAAATGTTTTGACTCAAAACTTCTATATCCAGCCAGTTTGTTCTTCTAAAGTGAATTCAAAAGAAAGATATAATTGTAGAGTAATAAGATTATCATCCTGTTGACATACCCGACAACAACAGGTGATAATTTCAAAAGGAAATAAAATGGATGAAATAGTTTTTAAAAAACATGAGAAACACAACCATACAGCTCAGTATTATCTGATTAATTGTTGTTATAATAGTTGCAAAATTTAATTGCAAACATCAAAAATAATTCTTGAAAAAAAATGCAATAGACAAAGTAAAAAATAAAAAGAACAAAACTGAACCTACATCCCAGTAATTCCTAAAAGGACTTGGAATTAATAGGGTGAGTTGTAAAAAAGTCAGATTACGTTTAATTTCATGTAACATCAGAAACTACTTATATACACCATTGTTTCTATTATAGAGAAAAATCGTATGTTTAATATCTTTAAAAACTTGATACGATAAAAACAACATGTACTTTTAAAAATATTAAAAAGGTGAAACAAAAAGAATGAATAAAATAATTTGACAGAAGATGACATTTATATTATGGAAAGAATGAGACATGTACTTAAAGATGCCCTTTTAAACAACAATCTCAGAATGAATCCAAAAAATTAAGGCTAATTTTTTATATTAGTCCTTGTATTTAATCCTTTTTGTGTAAATAAACTTTAATTGTAATTAATAATAACAGCAAACATTTACATAATGCTTACTATGAGCCTGGCACTCTTATGCAAACTCAAATATACTAACTTACTTTACCCTCAAATGAACTTTTCGGTTAGTAATCTTATCCCCATTTTACAGGTGAGCAAAATGCTAGCCCATAAAGTTAATAAATTTGCCAAAGGAAATACTACTAAAATTTAAATTTGAAATTTAATTTAACCCAGGTTGTTTGCATCCAGAATCCAGGCAGTTCTGGATACACTCTGGATACCCAATACACTTTACAGCCTTTTTAATTAAGGGAACTATTAGAAATATACTTTTTAAATTCTCAAGTGGTTCTTTCTCCTTACCATTTACTTATGTGAAAGGCAGGGTACAAGGGGGAAAAGTGGGAACGAGTTAGAAAATGGATAACATCTAAGAGCTGTGAATGGGCAAAGACCCTGCCTTCTGGGTCACAGCTGGTCCTCATAGATGATTAGGCTGCACTTAGAAGAATTCCTACTTAGAATTGTCAGGCTCTGCCCTCATTAGTATACAGGGTGTCTCTAAGAAATACCACTGGCACAAGCTTCCTCCCCTGTATCCTAAATAACTTATTCCCCTGCCTTCCTCACAGTGAAGCCTTCTCAATCAAGTCTTCCAGTTGATGTTTTTCTATTTCTTTAGGTCTATCATTTATTCCTTTACTCAACACTTTTTATCTTGAGTCCACAATATACTAAGACAGAGGTATCTTTTTCTTATATCCTAGAGTAAGGCAGAGATACACAGAGAGAGACAAAGAGAGACAGTAAAACACAGTAAGATGTGATAAGAACTAGAGAGTCTACAATGTACATCTCGCTTCCGTTACCAGTTTGTGGGTCTGTACTAATGCTACATAGTTTTGATTTTTTAAAAAAATACATCTATTACTTTTTAAGTTATTGATATCAATTGGAAAGGCAGAATTATTTGTTAAACAACAGAGTAGAAGGACACCTCCATGGATACAGGCTCTCCTGCAAATATTCACGGAGTGAGAGCCTATGAACAATATATTGCTCATGAAAATCAAGTTTCTTCTTTTGCATAAATCACAGTTTACCACAGACTCTTAAATGACATGTGAATGAAACACTATCACATTTGCTCCTTTTTTTTTCCAAATATTAGATATTTAAGATAGATGAGAACATGGTATTCCAAGAGTTGTTCACATTCTTTTACTTACAGCCCTCATAGATGTCAGTAGGAATATGGACTGCTGCATGCTGATAGGATATTTGTCGCCCAAAATTAGCATCATCGATAAAAACAGGTTTTATCCTCTGGCTGCCTGGCTCACTATCGTTCTTTTCCGGCTATAAAGAAAAAATAGACAATAAACAGAATATTACAACTTATGCTAACACAGATATTGTCACATTCACTTCTTCATTTGCCAAATGCATAGTCTTTAAAAAACAGATCTACAAGAATATTTTAAAATATAGTCTCATGATGACATCAGACACACAAATTTCCATTCAGGTATTAGCTTTCACATTATAACCTAACTTCTCTCTTAATTACCTCAACGTTAGAGTCACTCGGGATCATCCTGAGAGGACCAGAGCTTTCCCACATCCAGTACTTATTAGAATGTACATTTAAAGAATAGCCTAAGTACCTTTAAATACAACCAAATGAAAAGTTTCCCCTTGAAATAAATTTCACCACTTATGTTACCAAATTTCTATAATTCTTAGTTTGATAACCAAAGGTACACATGACCTTTGTGTAAAAATAATAATAATAATAATAATAGCAATGAAGGATTATTTTATGTCATATTCCCTTGATTTCTGCATGTTTTCCAGGTGTATCAATTTTTGTTTTAAAAAAGTAAGTACAAATACCAGGAAAGAAGAGAGATCTATTGTAACTCTAAGTACAATCGAATCCTAACTTCAACCAATTTGTCTCCCAAGGTAGGAGAAAAGATCCAATCAATAACGGTTCAAGAAAATCCCACAAGAGTTTCAGGTTGAAGATTAATTTTCTACCTATTTGAACTATGTTTTTGATACTGAATTACCCTGGCAAGGTAATCCAGTTTCTAGTATGGCAAGAAACTAAGAATCTCACTCTTTTATCCAAAATGCATCTCTCTAACAACAGTTTTTGGCTAATTATGTTAAACTTTTTATTCCCCCAGTTCAAATATAGTTAACTCTTTCCTAACTAAACATTTTTTTAGTAAATTCAGACCTGTATTATCAACTCCGTTTTAGGGACTAATGTATTCCATATTCCCAAGGTAATTTCCTCAAAACAAAACTGAAAAAAGAATCACAACATTTGACTATTTTCGCAGCACACTGTAGTAATGCAACTGATAAGCAAGAGAAAAGACTTAAATGGACACTCAGAAAATTTCTTAAGAAGGCTGGTAGAATGTGGCAACACAAAGTCTACAAAGAAGTGATAGTGTTCAACTTTCTAGATGGCTCTGATAATTTCTATAACCAGATAACCCATCAGTATCCCAAGATATTTTAACACACACACACACACACACACACACACGTGTGTGTGTGTTTCCCTAAGGAAGTTGCAACACTGGAAAGATTATTTAGACACAAATATTAGCAAAAGGGCTTTTTTTTTTTTTTTTTAAATCAATGACTTCTAAAGCTGCAAGTGCAACTCATTATGTAATGAAATCAATTTAATAGGTCATGACCAAATTATTTTTCAAATGAAACAATGTTGAAAGAAAATATGAAAATACTCTCTATAATAAGGGGAAGGACTATAATTGGAAACTGTGGTTTAGGTATTCTGTTTGGGGGTTTTTTATGTTTTATTATACTTTGTTGAAAAGGAAAAACTGCACATTTTTAGAATCTTTTTATGAGTCAATTTAATGTGCTGAAAATAAAAATTAAAAAAAAAATAGTTGAAGACAGATCACTGTTTTCTATCCATGTGAAAGCCACAAAGATATAATTGCTCCCCCATTAACTAAATATACAAAATAATGAAACAGTAGTGTTGAAAGTCTAAAATTTGGCAAAATACCTACACGCAGGAATCACTAACTCATACTTTTTTCTAAAACAGAGGTTAGGTGTGTACAGCACGAAGGATAAGAAAAGAAAGGAGAAAGATGATAAGAAAAAGAGACACCATAGCGCCAAAGAACACATAACCTAACACATCTACCAGCATTCCAACTGCTAATAAAGGAAAGAATAAAAATAATAAGATTTGGGATAACTGGGATTTGGTCTTGGATTCAACTGTGAATTTTAACATATTTTAAAATTCATCCTCTGTTCTATGGCTCTCTGTTCCTGGGCACAACTGACTTGAATAAAAGAAGGGATCATTAAAACAAACTACTTTCATTAATAACAAGAATGTAAAGAGGGTCTCACCTAATAAATGATGTCATTTTTCTTCCCGACTGCAAACATCCTGAATTAGTGAAAAGCCTCAATATTTATTTTAAAGCAGAGGTTTCTCAAAGTGTGGTCCTTGAAGAAGCAGTATCAGCAACCACTGAAACTTTTTAGAGTGCAGGCGCTCTGGCCCCACCCCAGACCTAGTCAATCAGAAACATCAGGGGAGGGATCCAGCAAGCAGTAGTTCAACAAACCCTCCAGGTGATTGTGATACACACTAAAACTGCAAGTCCACTGCTTTAAAATATCAATAGTTTAAACTGGACACACATTTTTGTTTAGAACTACTCATGAAAAAGTTAGAATTGATTAATAATAAGCATATTAATGGATGTCTGAATTTTTCTACCCTCCATAGGGTAGAAACACCGTTTTATTATTACTGAATAATAGATGTGTGCACATGGTAATATGGCCAGTAATATCTGTCAAAGGATATTTCAAAAGACAGTAGTTTCTCAAGATACTCTAAGGGTTAACTCCAACCTGAAATAAGTTGGGGAAATATTCTTCTACTCTTCTGTTAAGAGAATAACAAAGCACATTGGCACATCAAAAGCTCTGAAATAAGCGTCACTAAAGAAAACCATGTTTATTTAACCCAGTGTTCTCAAGCTTATGTGACCCTGGAATTTTTTTTTTTTCCTCCCATACAAAACCTATTGCAAAGAACATACTTACAAAAAACTGTGGAAAGGCACAGTGGAAAGTAAAGACATCAGGAGATTTGGTTCTACTCAGTCGTATTAATAACACCTCAGACTAGGGCCAGTCACTGTTCCTTGGGCTTCAGCTTTCTGACTTATAAATAACGCTGGGCTGCAGGTGTGGTCCTTATTACCTGGGGCATATCAGAATCACCTGGGGAGCCCTCCCCTGCATCAATAAAGCAGTGAATCACAACGGGGAGGACATCTTTGGAAAGAATCTCTCAGTTGGTTCTAATATCCTCTCCTACTTAAACTAAGAAGACTCAAACTAAAGAATCTATAATGTTATTTTCAGTTATGAAAAAATTATAGTCCTATTTCTATAATTTTAGAAAATATTACATTAGTTTTTGTAAGCATATCTTTTCCAGAAATCCTATTTATATCTGTCTCTAGCAAAATTTAGATATATGAAAAGTAGAAAGATTGGATGATAGATAAGAGACAGATAGTGAACTACATGTATGAATTAGGGTTAGGAATATGTGGATAAGTGCAAATATTTCATTCATTCACTCACTCAAGAAATAATTTATTGGTAGAGTGGAGGATTTAATGATAACACTTATAGAAATGTCATTTAATATCTAAATCTTGAAGCAAATGTGCAACAATAGTAAAATAGTCACAGTAAGTATGACAAATACAATTTTATATTGTCATTAAGGAATATAAAAGAGTAATTACATTGGGAATGTACATATATGCTGTATTTGTTTTAAAATGGTTTTAAGCTTAAATGTAGATGTTAAGCACAAAGAAAGAAGAGAAAATCAGCCTATATTTTTAGAGGAAAGAGAGGTAAAGAGAAATGTAGGGATGAGTAGATAGCAAACACTATTAGCACTATCACTGGTTTTTATAGTTTTAATGGTATTCATCTTTGTGCTTTCTTGTTGTTTCCAATGTAATACAATAAACATGTATTATATTTGCAATTAAAAATATTAATTTTTGTTTTAAGTCCTTTCTAGAGTGCTATTAAGCACTATATGACTATCTTACTAAGGTGAAAGTTGCTTCTATTTCCTCTGAACCCTCTCACACTTAAAAATTATGTTTTAAATGTATTTTAATAGAGATTCTTTCACTTTTCAATTGCCATAGAGGGAATTCCCAGGCGGTCCAGTGGTTAGGACTCAGTGCTTCCACTACTGGGGCCCGGTTCAATCCCTGGTCAGGGAAATAAGATCCTACAAGTTGTATGGTGCAGCCAATAAATAAATAAATAAATAAATAGCCATATAAAGGGTTTTTAGGAATAATTTAAAATAATGTACTTCTCAACTTGTATAATCATGTATCAAGTCTAGTTTTAATGTGCAGCTGCTTAATATATTAAGAAAAAATAATATGGCTGTTGCCCGTGGTCCCCCCCCTTTATTATACTCTCCATAAATTGAAGTCATTTCATGAAAAGATTAAAATTTCTAAATGCAACTCATTTCCTTAAACTTGTGAAATTATTGTTCCTGATATCATCATAATCCATCTTTACTTTTCTTGATATATTATGGCATTATATAGTATAATTAACATAGAGCAAATACTAGACACAAAGGAACTGACTGAGAAAAGGAATGTGGAGAAAAGCTACTTAACACATATTGTTTAGTGTGTTAGTTAAAAATTTCAAATTAATTGTCCCCCTGGAATTAAGATTTCCTTGTTTGCCAGACCACATACAAGAAAAATTAAGTCAGCATGTCTCTTGCCAATTTTTTTCCCCAAAACATCTCTTCTGAATTCTCCCGACTACCCTATATAAATGTGTACAGAGACACTGAGGAGGTAAATTCCAAAATGTATTCAAATGTATCTGGTAAAAAACATAAGTGAAACATAAGAAGCATGTTCCCCTGACTATTCATCTCAACATAATTTCAGTTATTAAATAATAGATTAGATCACTGAGAGACAGAGGTACCAGCTAATGCTGGATGGGTCATTCGATTTTGCAAGCAGTACCTATTCGCAAATTTCATTTGGGAAGTCACAAATGATAAGTCTATGACAGACACAAAAGACTTTTGCATATTTAATATATTTATCTCAAATGAAGCACTCTTAGAATTGATGTTTATAATAAAACATTTGTTTTTAATATTTTTTATCTTTTTCATGCTAAAACTATTTCTACCAACAGTAAAATGTTCAGAAATTAAAAGTTTATATATTTCACTTAAATTACAATAAAAATTAGCTTAATTACTGTGCACAATTCAGACTGAACATGCTCACTGAGAAACTTTGTTCACAATCACATTATGGTTAGGTTTACCTTCCCCTGCTAATTTTTGTGTGTCTCACAAAACTGTGAGAAAATTAGTTGATACCAAATAAGAGCTGAGACCCTCTACAGAGGCATCACAACTGGTATTTCTATCCCACTAGTGAAGGGGTTAAATGAACGTGTTCTTGTGTAATGAATCAAATTCTTCAATAACCAGAGACTACAGACTTGTATACAATTCTCCACAGTGTATATGAGTATATTTTAAAACTTCCACCTCCAAATACATCCTTTTCTTTTTTACAACTATTTCACAGATATTGTTTACAAGAGGGCCTTACAACTTTCACAATGTACACATTACTGATCCTTGAAATTTTTAGTCTCAATTGTATTCCCAATATCAAATAAAATTCTGGATACACAATATGCTTTTAGGCATGATATTATCATCCAATGTAAATAACTATCATGGATGTATTATATTTACAATAGACTTTCATACAGCCAGCAAGGTGGAAAAGGCTGCTATACTGACATGTTGGTATCTACTCTATGGATTAAAATATAAGGTCGCTTCCGTAGCCACTAAGTTCATCACTGGAATGTAAGCTGGTTACCAGTTCTGACCCACACATAGGAAAGCCTCCTTTTTAGTAAATCACATGCATCAATTAGAAGTGGAGATTCATCAAAGCAGCTGCGGCTGTCCATGCCCAATTAATGAATAATAAATAGAGAAAAAGGTGCTGAGCCTTCAGACAATTATAGTTGTTCTGGTCAGGGTGTGAGGCCAGGCTGAATAGTAAATAATGAATCCAGTTACAGTGGCAATAAGAGCACTGTTGAGTCTCCTGAGTTAATTGGTTTGAGCTGCTATTTTTCTCCTTGAGAATGCTGTGACTCAGAGACATACGGAGTGGATGAATAGAACTGAAATGGAAATATGAGTTGGATGACACTGAACACATGACACTAAGGGCTTAAATATAATATTTGCCCATTTGCTTTACTGAATCATAACAATAAGAAAATAAAAATTTTAAATTATAATTTAATGAATAGACATATTGTCCTTTGAAAAAACATATGAGTTCAGCTAATCATAATATATTTGATGAGGAAATAAGAGATTTTTTTTATGAATGAGAAGATTCTCCAGTTCTTCAAGTAGTTAAAATGTTTTAGCTGCTTAGATTTACCCTATGGAAAAACTATAGCATTAATTCCTCAGAGGCAATTTACTCAATATATTAAGAATGTTTTACAGTGAACATGAAAAATAAACATAACATTAGTGGTCAGAAGAAACTTGAAGAAATAATTCTATTCCTTAAAATTAGATCTACTATTAAGTCTCTGCATATTGTTCTACTATTAATTATGATATATAAAACAGAAGGAAGAAAGTCTGAAATAAGCAGACTTTGGAGGTAGGGGGAACAGTAAGCAACTGAAACTGTGCAATACACAGAGAAAGATAGCAAGTTAAAAAATACATAGGGGATATAAAAAGCAAAAAAAATACATTTTCTAATATGATGAAGTGAATCAAAGACAGCTATGAATTTGAAACATATAAAACAACTAAATTAAGTCAAAAAGGAATACTGATCACTGCAAGAACTTGTTCGTTAAATTTTAAAAGCAAAAAGAGGCACTCCTTAAATAAAATGTATTGAGGTTGCTGATAAGGATTACAATAACATTTTAATAAGTTGGAATACAGAATCTGAGGACATCCTCAAAATAAAACTGATGAATTTTCAGTTTGCATGATGGATGAATGCGTGTGAATCACCTGTCCCAGGATCTAGCCCTCAATGAGCATGAGAGCCATCACAATATCACAGTACAGGTAAATGTGATGACAAGGACTGAGGGCTGGTTTAAACTCTACGAGTAGTATGAAAATTTCAAATTATCAGCATTAGAAAGGGATGTAATACTCTGAACATATATATACATATCTATTTTATACATAAATATGTAACCTAAATTTTGGGGAGCGGCTGATAGGGTATTTTCTCTACTAAGGGACTGTGAAATGGTGTCTTGCCTATGAAAAGCACTATGTGATTTCAGATAGTCTGAAAGTTCAATATAGCACCCGCCCCCCACCCCCACCGGAAACCATATAGTGGTATATATTACATTAGGAAAGGAAAACATTTCAATGGGGCCAATCTACTTCTTAAAAAATTAAAAGCAAATTTTCATATTATGAAGATTATGACAGATAAATATACTTTAAAAAATATTGTCAGGACAAAACAGGTTAAACAAAAAAACTTTGTAAGGTAGAAAGATCAATTATTTTCCCTTGATATCTGAGGCAAAGACTGACTAACACCTTACAACTAATATACAGTAAAAAAAAGCCTGGACTCCAGGATGCCAAGATAACACCATACTTACAAAGAAATGAAAATCTCTCTACGGCCCATAAGACTCTGAATGATCTATTTCCAGCCTGACTCCTCATCCAGATCTCCTGCCCTGCCTTCCCTTGCTCATCATGCTCCTGCCACATTGGACTGTTTTCTCCTCCTTACACACATTATGCTCTTCCTGGTTTAACATCCTTGGGTCTGCTGTTCCTTTTGTCTGGTAGGTTGTTCCCTGGTCTTTTTTCATAGTATCAGTTCATTCTTCAGATCGCAGTTGAAAAATACTCTCTTGGAGATTCTCCCATCTAAATTATCCCCCATAGAATATTGAAAACATTACACTTCATTTATTACATTCAGAGCAATGTAGACATAACTGATTTTATAGAATTTCACATTAAGGTTTGTCAAACATTTACTGTACTGCTTAACATGCAAAATTTAAGTCATATCCTAAGATATATCCCTAGGATATATCTTAACATTGATAGAATTTATGTATCTAGATGGCAGGACATCCCTTTCAAGATAAAGACTATAAAATAATAGTTTTGTATAAAATGTCAAAGGAAGGGATAAAGACTGGTTATGTAACTGCTTTGGTGTGGTTGACTTTTGTTTCAATTCTCTCTTGTACAGATTGTGCCAACTTAACTTTGGAAGCAATAATTTTACTACATTTTATTTTCAGGTATCTTTTAAAAATCAGTATTGTAAATGCAACAATGCTCATTAAATGATCAGAATTCTCTTTATTAAAATCAGAAATTTGGCATCAACACTTTGATATTCTAAATGGTGTTTAAGGATTCATGGATGCGTAAAAACGCTATCGAATTTTTTATTTGCCCCATGTTTGCTATCTCACTACACTAAAACATAATCACCACGAGGGCAAGAGGCCTCATTGACATCGTTCGGTTGTGGCCCTAGCACCTAGCAAATCGCTTAGAACTGTATCTGCTTGCCCTATTTACAATATTTGTTGAGTGAATAAATAAACTTGAATCACTGTTTCCTAGTCCCCAAACTCATGCTTTTTCTACTTCAGCATGAAGCAAGGACAAACGCTGGAGGCAGTCCGGTGAATGGACAGACAGCACCTCAGTCAGGAATCCAGCTTCTCATTCTCATTTCAACTCTGTGTGTACAACTCTGTGTGTCCTTGCCATGGCTCCTCAGATTTTTTTTTTTTTTTTAAGAAACAGAGGGTAACAAGATCTGTAAGGCTCCTTCTAGCTCTGAAAATTCTCATTCTGAAATCTATGAACTTAAAGCAATTGTTTCCAAGTCTTTTTTTTTTTTTTAAATGCCAAGTAACTGCAAGAACATGTAAATGATGAAAGGTTGGTATAAAGACTCTTTTTGGTAAATATTAGTAAACTTTAATTTATTTCTTATTTCATTTGCTAGAAATGGGTATAACTGTAAGTTCTAATGTTTTCTTCCACCCTTCCAATGAATTCCTTTGGAGACCACTGACCAAAAGACTCTTTTGGTATCCAAACCCCTTGACCCTGAGAATTTAGATTTTAATTTAGGGCAATGCATTCAAAGCACAAAGCTATAGATATCAATCAAACAGACAATTTGTAGGTGAACATGGGTTAGAACATTAGTTGGGCTTTTCACCTCAACTTCACGAGTTGAATTATTTCGATTACTTCCCTCAAGAGACAGTCAAGGCCATCTTTTTGAGAGGAACTTAAATAAAAATGAACACACCATGCGCCAGTGGTCTCCAAAGGAATTCACTGGAAGGGTGGGAGAAAACATTAGAACTTACAGTTATACCCATTTCTAGCAAATGAAATAAGAAAAAAATTAAAGTTTACTAATATTTACCAAAAAGAGTGACATTAGCATTCCCCCTCCCCTGGCCTTACTGTGTGTGAGTTGGTCTCAAGTCATCTGTCATCCTCCAGGTACCACAAGGAGAAAGTGGAAACCCCACATACTGATAATGGGCCGCCTTCTCCCTTACACAGTCCCTTTCAATGTACTATTCTTCACTTTATATGTAAATTTACATATTATCTTCTTGGGTTTCACCTACTCCATACGTGCTACCAGCTTTAAAAGATTTCTGAAATTAACAATGATTGAAGTTGAAATTCTAGTAATGGAAGTTGCACTGAACAAGAAGAGAATGACAGAGATGATGCTTCTATTCCCAGCACTAGCTCTTCTTCAATCTCATTACCAGACAGAAAAGTGATTCAATTAGTTCAACCAGCAAGTTGGTCAAAAAAGTTAATATTATCAAGAAGACTATCATAGGGCTTCCCTGGTGGCGCAGTGGTTGAGAATCTGCCTGCCAATGCAGGGGACGCGGGTTCGAGCCCTGGTCTGGGAAGATCCCACATGCCGCGGAGCAACTAGGCCCGTGAGCCACAACTACTGAGCCTGCGCGTCTGGAGCCTGTGCTCCGCAACAAGAGAGGCCGCGACAGTGAGAGGCCCGCGCACCGCGATGAAGAGTGGCCCCCGCTTGCCGCAACTAGAGAAAGCCCTCGCACAGAAACGAAGACCCAACACAGCCAAAAAATAAATATAAAAATAAATAAATAAGATTACTATAAAAAAAAAAAGAGACTATCATAATATGGATTTATATTTTACTATATCGGTAACATTGTCTGTATTCATATGGACTGTTGAGATATTCCTATGGTATTATGAAGTCATCATAATTAAAGGCATTAATAACTAAGCATCTAGAAAAAAAACTACACTTTTTTCTGGTGATTTTTAATGTCAATGCCCCCTTAAACCAATACTTCATAAATTTCACTTATCTTAAAAATTAGAAGTCTCTTGGGAGGTTTCTCGGCATATTAGTTCAGTAGCATATAGGGAGAATTTATAAGTAAATATTGTTATATTGAGAGGTGCATTTTTTTAACTGACATGCATGTGCAAGCAAAAAAAGGTTGAAGATACCATTCAAAACAATCCAGTCCCCATATCTCTGTTTACCCAATGCTGTACATAGGGTGAGTTTATAATGCCCACATAATGCCACCGAACTTTCCAAACAGTGAATATTCAGTGAGTTCTAAATAAATACACCATACACTAGCCTCTGGAAAGGAAGAACTGGATGTGGAATCTAAAAGAGAATTAGGCATGCCACCACCCCAAAGCAGCTGAGGACCAACGTTTTAACTATCCTTGCAAAAGCAGCACATGCCCAAGCACACAAAGCATTACAAAAATATCAAAACAGACTCAAAATTTTTGGAAAAAGGCCCAAAAAACATACGGCGCTATTCCTAGAAGAAATGGAATCTAATCTTATCTTCCTTTTTATTAGTTTTAACAGTTTTTTCCCCCCAATGAATCCTAATATGGCTATATTTCACACAAGGGTGCATGCATTAATTTTAAGGTATCCATGGTAAATATCACTAGGAATGATGGATCAGCTCAGTGAAGATTTATGATTTAAAGTCTAACAATCTTTTTAATCACAGAGATTTTATTTTACCTACTGCAAGTCACTGTCAACTAACAACTGTCAATGATGAAGCTGGTTGGATAAGTACAAGCCACATACATCAAAATTAAAAACGGACAGAATGATGGATAGGTATAATAAATGAAAATTTTAAACCAAAACCATCTTCAAAACTTTTAATCTTAAGCCTTGATCTACAACAGTTCCATCACATGGCCTTCTCCTGTCCCCCATGGGGGCCCACGGAATAGGCAGTGTAGCACAGCACAGGGACACACGGCTCCTGCCGTGGATCACACGGACTGCCTTGCATGCAGTTCCCTGCACTACCAAATACCACATGTGTGACAGCGGACAAGTCACTTAAGCTCACTATATTTTACTTGTCTTTTCTGGATATCATTAAAATAATAGTATTGCCACAAAGGATGAGTGTGAACTTTAAACGATAACATTACCTGCAAAGCATTTACTTTCTAGTATAGAATAAGTACACATGTTAATTACTATTATAATCCAATCCAAACATATAGCAGTGAAAATATTGAAACCACTTATTTTAGATGCACACACACAAAAAGGTAACTCTGATTGTACCATTTACTATACAGAAGCAATTAATATTCTATCTCTATGCCATCTCCTATTTGAGGATTCAACAACAGTCATTAGCAGAGCCTGAAATTAAAGGCTGTATACTATTAGATAGTTTTTTTAAAAAGCTGCAAAAGAAACCTAGACTTTCTTTCTGTAATAATTAGAACAGAGTCGTTGCTGTCTGATACATATCCCTATTGGTTCATTCTAGAAGCAGACTAATTTATTTCTATAAAATAAAAACAAATCATGAATGATTAGGCTTTCAAGAAGACATTTAGATAGGACATTATGTTGGAATTAATTTTAATGTAGACAAGACTGGTAAGAAAATAAATAGCAACATAAATATGCAAGGGAATTCAGCAGACTAGCCAAATGTCCCAGACAGGTCAAATTTTGAACATGATCAATATAATAAAACGTAGGAAATAAATCAACTCAAGTTATTGACATGGGAATTCTGGGCTGAATTTATTTCATTTGGATTTCAGTCTGAAACATAGGTCTTGGAATTAGGTTAATAAGAGTTTGTAATGATCTGCTTTCTCTTTGCTTGCTTTGGGAATTAAGAAAATAGTGCTGCTTGCTGGCACAACTGAAATCTTCTGGGGAATCTGCTTCACTACATCTTTAGGGAAGTTAAGGATTTATTGGGACAGATGTCTCTAAAAACCTAAACAAGAACCTAAATAAATTTCAAAACTAAAGAGAACCTGAATGTGGAATTTCATAAATAATTGTTGCATTATTAGCTTTTATTTCCATTTTATTTTGACATTTAATTATCTTTTCAAAACCGGATATATAAAACGTACAATGATTTCAAGACAAATTTTTGCATTGAGGTCACATTTATTTCTAAACGTTTTCTGAAGATTCTGTTCTGATTTTTATTTTGTTACGCATTTTCTTAAGTTTTTCACACAAATGTAAGGATATTCATAACAATAAAATGAAAGAGTTCAAACTAGTACCCTTCAATTATTGTTAAGACATCCACACATATAAACGTGCTCCATTTGGAACTAAAATCACTTCAAATCAATATTAAATGTATTGTAGTAATATTAATAATAATTATTTTTAAAATTATACTCACTAACATTTCTGGATTGCCTACTGTAAGACAGGGAATGTTCTAAATGCTTTATATGTGTTAACTAATTTAATTTTCACAGTAACAGTATGAGGTAGGTATCACATTACCTTTATTTTTCAGACCAAGAGTGAAGCGCAGAGACGTTAGGTGACTCTGCCGATATCACAAAGCTAGAAAATGGCAGAGCTGGGTCTCAGATGCAGGCAGTGGGACTCCAGAGTATAATGTCTTAATCATCAAGCTCTGCTTCTTCCTCCGTATAACAATGTACACAGCACTTATACATGTATGTCTTGTTATTAATTAGGGATAAAAGTTTCCTATGGAAGTATTTAGGAGTGAAACGTCACATCTCTAATTTATCTTAAAATATTTAGCAAACAATACATACAGCAACTATGGAGACTCAGTTTACTGTTCTCTCTTCTTTATATTTAAAATATTTTTCCTGATAAAAAGTTAAAAACTAATCTTACATTAAAACATTGTACCCAGGTTAATGCTGTGGTCTCTCTAGAAATGAAATTCAACAACTTACTTATTCTAATTACATGTAGAATTAGACAAAACTTTAGTTTGATGGACTAATAAAATAAGCTTGATTTCATGCTTCACAGAGATTCATAAAAACTTAGATTATCAGATCTCTCCAGACTTGGAACCCAAAATCCTGATTCTTATATTGCTTGTAGTAATGGCAAACAAATATTCTAACTCTGCTACTTATTCCCAACTTGAATCAGTTTTAGACACAGGGGAAAGCACATTGTCTGCCTGACTTTACTTAGTTCTCATGACTGAACCAGGAGCTAATGAGAGGAAGGGACAGATGAGAGAAGAAGGAACAAGGTCCACTCCACTCCCATCTTCTGCAGCCTGCCCCGCTGTATGAACAAAAGGAAACGAATGTCTATATTAAAAAATTAATTCAAATACAGTCTACAGTCAAAGCCAGTCTTGCCATTCCTCTCTTAATATTGTTTCCACTCAACCTTGAAACAAAACAAACATTTTCATTTCCACCATATTTGCAAAGGGTTTCCTGTTTACTTTGCAAATACGGCACTACTTTAAAAAGCGAACAAAAAGCGAACAATCTTCACAAAGGCTATGTAAGCAATAGGGGAACTGAAACACACAAACACCTACCCAATTTAACAAGCATTATCTCAGCAATTACTCTAAATCATTAAACAGAGAAAATGAGTAAGACCCTTACCTCAAGACACTAAAATTTTAATAGAGAAAATTATCCCTGTATAAAAATACCATAGTATAAGATATTACACCATTGAAACCAGAAACGTGTAACAAGTTATTTTGAGCACCCAGAGGAAAGAAATACCATTTGCTACTTAGGAAAAGCAAGGCAGGCTTCAAGAGGAGGTAGTATTTGAATTAGTTTTTAAAGAGTACTTAGCATCTGATTGGAAAAATTGTAGGATATCAAAATCAGGTAATTAGAGGAGAGAATATGTTAACATTAACTAGCACAGGGTCAGGAATGATTGTCTTAAATTTCCAGCATGGCTATGTACCTTATACCTTCCATGAGAATTGTGGCTCACCAAATAATTTAGCCAAGTTATACGTGCATTTTTCAATTCCAAAGCAAAAATTTGTGTAAATGACTAGAGTCATAATTTTTAAATCATATTACACAATCCTAAGGGACATTGGCTTTACCACTTATTTCAGTCACTGCTTTAGCTAAATCTGGCTGTCACTAGTTATTTATTTTTATACCCAGAAGGGGAATATAAACAGCATCGATCTAGAGCAGCACAGATATTATAAAATGCCCCTGAGGGACCGTCTGGTATCAAAGTCCTTGAAAGGCTTACAACCTGACAGCTCCCCACAAACTAGCTAATTCAGATGTAACTCATAGAAAGTTACACTCCAAAGAGATAGCCCTTGAGCTTCATTGAGAGGTAACTGATGAGATTAAAAAGCACTTTAAATGCTTGTTTTACCTTTAAGTGAGGCCATGTATCATCATTATAATGAACAAAATCAATAGATTACACTTGACTATGTCATTCTTTATATGCAAATCTTAACTCGGTGATGGACCAGCATATTTAACATGGGAGAATAATAGGAACCAGGAGATTCTAAATTTAATCCTGAATCCAACATAAACTAAAGTTATGGACTTTTCGTATGATTTACTTCTATTATGAAAGCTACTTTTTTTCTTCATTTCCATCTACTCATATCCTACACACCTTACCCCTGCCCTCACCTTCCTTAAATGTTGGTGTGATGAAGATTCTACCCTATACTATCTTTTTTTTTTTTTTTTTATTTATTTTTGGCTGCGTTGGGTCTTTGTTGCTGCATGCAGGCTTTCTCTAGTTGCGGCGAGCAGGGGCTACTCTTCGTTGCAGTGAGCAGGCTTCTCATTGAGGTGGCTTCTCTCGTTGTGGAGCACGGGCTCTAGGGGCATGGGCTTCAGTAGTTGTGGCACGTGGGCTCAGTAGTTATGGCTCACGGACTCTAGAGCGCAGGCTCAGTAGTTGTGGCGCACGGGCTTAGTTGCTCCGTGGCATGTGGGATCTTCCCAGACCAGGGATCGAACCCGTGTCCCCTGCATTGGCAGGCAGATTCTCAACCACTGCGCCACCAGGGAAGCCCTGCCCTATACTATCTTAAGGCATTTTTACTTTATTTTCTTTGTGTGTGTAGATGTGTGATGTAGGCAGAGAGTAAGACAACAAGGAGCAGTGGAATTGTAGCAAGCTGGAGAATGCATCACATCCAAAGGCAATCAAACTCACTTTGTTTCTGTGTCAGCACACCAAAATACATCTGTAGTTAAATCTGGCCTTCCTATTTCTATAGCTTCACACTTGCTGGGAAGATTTCAGCCACTTGTTTTCAAAGTCCACTCATAGGCTAAATATAGAACTATTCTAGAAAATAGAAAATTTATTTATATCTCAGATATTTACATCCCCATTCAAACATATGAGGATAAATTTATTAATTGATAATATTGTTTCAATATTTAGTATTCCAATTAGTTCCTGTGTTCATTAGATATTAGATATTAATGTATGAGATTATAAACTCACATTATATAATCTCCGTGCACCAATTTTTCATAATGAATATGGCTTTGTGGAATTTGAGCAATAAAAATATACAACTAAATTGGAATATAGAAAAGTACAACAAAGAACAGTGAAGGTAAGCCAATTCAAATCAAAACAAGATGGCATTATGATTATACAAATATTTGATAAATAAAACATCAAGCACTACATGTATAAAGTTGGAGTATAGCAACCAATTAAATCTGATTATATACAGCAAAACTTTTGGTAAGGATGAATAAATCTCATCATCCATGTAAGTCCAACTTCATCTGATAAGCAACAATCTTCAAAAAAAAGCTACAACCACTAAAAATCCTAAGGTGAATATCAAAGTTCAACATTTACTTACATTTCTTAACTTTCATTCTAAGATAGTGAATATTTCCATTGCAGAAAACAATTTGATTGTAATGATCAAAACACATGCTTTAAGAAGGACTAAATAATACTCAACACAGCACATAATTTTATAATCATTTTCCTGTAAAAGAGAATATTTTCCTCAGTTCCAAGTTGAAGAATTTGACTATACTTAATTGATAGAAGTCACTCAGATGAGCGGGTAGAGTCTGGGCATTAACTTTAACTATGCCAAGAAGAGCAAAATTAAGTGCACAAACTGCTAATTAACTCCCAACTAGTATTCTCCCTATTCTCTCTTCAGTAATGGAGCCCTATATTTTATTTGGGTACATGCTTATCCAAGGGGAAAGAAAATTATGCTCCGTATCTTCTTGCATCTAGGCAAGACTAGTCACTAAGCTGTGGACAACGGGTGCAGATAGAAATGCTGTGTGCAATTTCCAGAACATGCCCTTAAAGGCAAAGGGTGTGTCCTTCAGTGCCATCTGCCTCCTTCCTGATGTATAGAATGCAAAAATCATTGTGGATATTGGAGCATCCATTTTGGACCACAATATGGAAAAGCTACACTGAGGAGAGCAAAAAACATGAAAGTAGGACTGTAGGGCCTGGACGATGGAGAGTTGTTATATTAGGCTTTGTACACAGAATGTGACATGAGAGAAGAATAATCTTTTGTCTTGTCTTAGCACTTTTACTTTAAGACTCTCTGTAATAGCCAAACCAATATACTAATCATAAAACATGATTCATTTTTATTCACTATCTAAGGGTTTACAAGAGCAATAGTATTAACATATCTAAAGGACTGTGAACTTCCCCAATAAAGAGTTTTAGTGAAGTATAAAATGTATTATCTTACATTTCTTTATAAATTCTCAAAAATTTTATGTGAAATAGTCCAACTCCAGCAAACTTGACAAAGTTAGCAGGATTTCAAGAATATGCAGAACTAAAATGAAATTTATGGATCACCAAGTCAACTGTAGCATGTCTTAGATGAGAGAAAAACAGTTTGAATTTAAATATGTTTTAATGCCCTTAGGCAACTACAATTTTAAGGCTGGACTGGTGCATGAATCCAACTAAACCTGCTAGGTCAGCTTGTTTGTAAAGCCAATCACCCTAGTATACCTAAGGTTACCCTGGAATTTAATGTAAAACTTTTAATACTCACATCGAGATCATCCTTTGCATTGTAGTAGACAACTTCATTGCTCTATAAAAAAAGAAAAAAAAAAAAGAATGCTTTAGTGATTTAATTAAAAACATAATAATATACTGGATCAAACACTGAATACATTTTATTCATATTTTAAATAATAAACCTCTCATAGTATTCCTTTTACAATATATTCCACAAAGATCGAAAAGATTAGCCGATATTTTCTAAGAACATATTCAAACACTATAGCAGTGATATTAGAAAAGCACATCTTGCACTGCGGGAAAACTTCTCAGTATAGGTCTGAGAACAATTTGTGAAGAAAAAAATTTTTTAATTCCTAATGCAAATAAGTTATATTTATTTATATATATATATATATATATATATACACACACACACACACACACACACACATACACACACACCTAAATAATGAAATGATAAATAGGATAATTCCAGAAAAGTGAATACTGTAAGTGGCTGCTTAAGAGTTTGCTGAAACCATGACTTTTAAAATATATGCATCGAATGTTGAAATTATTCCTGAAGAAAGGTATATCTGCACTATACTGGCAGGAATTCCTTCAGGAGATTCAAATAAGGGATTAAGAGTATCTGTGAATTTAGATAGCAAAGAATATCAGATAATCCAACATACTAATGGTCTCATATTCTACCAAAGTATCGAGTGAGTGTTGGCTTTTCAAGAATGAAAGTGTGTGGACATTTCTGTTTAGCCATCAATGTCACTGAATATGCCATAAATATAAAGTATGGACATAAATTGTGTTACAGAGGAAAAAATGGATAAAACAGTTATCAATGACTTTTAAATTCCTATTCTGTCTACAAGGCTAGTTCTATGCAATATCAAAATAATCTGCATATACTGATATCTTTTTTCTTTCTTCTCCTCCTGAACTGTTTGAAGATATGTATTACCCATCTTCTGTACATCTTTAGTAGTAACTTGAGTACCATGTAAAAGTGTATTTTTCTGTGTCTCTTAAACATTTACAGACATGGACAATATAAAATTTTGTTAAAAGAAAACACAATTCACAAAAATGTTTAAAAATCGCTTGGGAAAAATAGACTAAATTAGTGCTTCTCAAAGTATGTTCCAAAGAAAATCACTAGTTCTTGAAGATATAATAGATCTTATATAGGTAAAAGTATTCTGTGGTCATGATTTTAGAATAAACAATAAAGTGAAAATTGTGTCTTTTCAGCAGGAATTCATACAGCCTCATTGTATGAATGCACATTATAAATCTCCAAGAGGAAAAGAGATCTTGTTTTGTTTCCAAATTTTTGCCACAGATTCTGCCCCCGTTTTTTGATTTGAGAAACATACCATGATAATGAAAATCTATAAAATACAGGTATCTCTGAAGACCAAATAACCAAACCAAAAACTACATAGATAAATATAAGAACATATGATTTGTAATACTGAATGAAATCCATGAGTTTCAATTTATTTCATTTAGAATCATTAAAACTTTTAAAATTACCATTTAATTGTTTTTTTAAAAAGAACTAAGCAGCTAGAGAATTTTCACATACATAAAAGTTCTACTTCCTGGAACATAGTTTTGTAACAAAGTTAAAATACAATGTCAGAACTCATCACATCCATGAAGCAAGAGAATCTTCTGAATTCCCCTGAGATCCAAATCCAATTACCAGTTTATTGATCCCTCATGGAACCCTGTAATTTATACTCAGGAGACAATTTTCAATTTAGAATGTGGATTCCATCAAAAGTTAAAACACCGAATAAGTTTACTTCATTTTAGATATTATGTCTGCCAACTGATTGCTTATATTTACAGAATTGAAACGTGTGGAAAACAAGGTGAAACTGCGTTAAATTTCAAGCGGTTCAGCAGCATCATTTTCAACATTCATTCAATACCTATTTGTATATATTTCTGTGCCAAAAAAGACACAAAATAAGTTAAACACATCTGCCTCTATTTTTAGGTAAAATAACATGTTCAGATGACTATATAAAACAATTTATTTGTCTAGGATTACAATTGGCCCATGGTGCCAGAGCTAACGGACTAAACTTATTAATCAAATTTTCTTCTTATGTGTGACACATGGTCACGTTTACAAAGAGAATTTACTTATTAAACCTAAGATGAAGAGTATCCCATACAGTGTCAGAACAGGGTAAAGTATGATAAACGCTAGTTTTCACTCAAACTAAGTATTTTGACTCTACTAAGATAAACTGTGATTGAAGTTAAAATAAAAATTAAAATGGAGAAAACCTAAGTTTATTTGAGAATTTCCAAATGTTTTTTTTTCTTTGTTACTGTATTATATTTTACATAAAGCCCCACTACTTGCCTCTTCTTTTAGAAGGTCTACAGTGCTTCTAAAACTGTCATTGAAAATGTGTATTGCTAAGTTTATTTAACTTTTATGCATTTGCACAAAATTTTCTGGACTTTGGAAGACGTATAATTCCAAAACCTGGCTTTTTAAAGCAAACTGGAAACAAAATACATTAGTCATAAAATAATACTGCAGGCCAAACATTGGTACTCCTTGTGACTAGGTATTTTATATTTCTACTTTTAAGAAGCTCTTTGCTTAGACAACGTCCATTGCTTTTTTTTTTTTTTTTTTAATAAATTTCTTTATTTATTTATTTTTGGCTGTGTTGGGTCTTCATTTCTGTGCGAGGGCTTTCTCCAGTTGCGGCAAGCGGGGGCCACTCTTCATCACGGTGCGCGGGCCTCTCACTATCGCGGCCTCTCTTGTTGCGGAGCACACGCTCCAGACGCGCAGGCTCAGTAGTTGTGGCTCACGGGGCTAGTTGCTCCGCGGCATGTGGGATCTTCCCAGAGCAGGGCTCGAACCCGTGTCCCCTGCATTGGCAGGCAGATTCTCAACCACTGCGCCACCAGGGAAGCCCCAACGTCCATTTCTTACATGGTCAAAATATAAATGCAAAGGAAAACAAAAGTGTGTCTTTTTTATAGAAAAACAACATACCTAGGAAGCACTTAATCAAACGTGTGCTTAGACAGGTGGTCATGTTTCAATAAGAGAACACAGGCCTTAGCGACTGATTACATCCACTGTCTTAAAACAAAATTTCTTCCCTCCAATAAATGACATTGCTTTTGACTCAGAAGCTTTTTTTTAACCTCATTTTTTATAAATACACTTTCCTTTCTCAATCCTCAGACTGTGCACTGATAGCATGCACATTTCATTATTTCTTACTCTATCTAGCAGAAAGGCTCAATTGATCAATTTTCGTAAAGCTAAATCTCTATAGGGCATCAGGATTTGGGGAAATTGTAATTCTGCATTTAACCTGTCAACCTAGTCCACCTACATGGCAGCATGACGCTAAAATAAATGGCAAACATTCATAGGCCCTTTAATTTGTATAATTATATAAAAACATTTTTTGTCTCAGTTCGTCATAATTTCTTGTGGAAAATTGCATTGATTGGCTTTATTGTGGCTTTTGTTTATATAGTTTCAGAATTATTTGGTTCAGAAATAATTTTGAAAGTAGGCTTGAGAAAAATCATAATTTGGTGGTCATAATTCTCTTTCCTATCACATTCATTTAGAGCCATTTCTTCTGCTTTATGGAAATACATATTAGCTCTATTATAAAATATATACATATATATATATTCAGATGTGTGCAGCTACATTAAACTATATCAGTCTGAAATCAAATCATGTAAATCACTGAAACACCAAAATATATCCAGAAACAATCTTAAGAGAATTGGGTTAAAGGACAGTTCTCAGGAATGAAAGACAATTCACACCGAATCAGCCCAACTTCTATGTCCTGATGTTTTTACAGGGATGACTTTTGGCTAAAATTAACTCTGTGTTAAAAGAAAATTAGGAGAGGATATTGTAGAAAACCAGTTAAATGATCTGAGTGGGGGAAGTTAGAGGAGGGGAGGAAGAGTATCAGCTGAATTCCTTCTCCCTTTATCCTGCCCCTGCCCCCATCTCACCTAGACTTTGTACAGGGAGGTGCTGGGGGTCTCACGAGAGGGAGCCACACCGCATTCATTCAACAGTACTCTGGCGCCCTCACTCTGTGCTAAGTGTTGGAGAGACGGAGATGAAGACTATGGACACACTGACCTAAGAGGCAAGTTCTTGCCCTCCTGATTCACACATGACAAGATGAGCAGGCAGCTGGGCCAGTTGCCCCAAATCTGCTGTAACTGAAGAAGATCTCTTACTATCCTTGGATGGTAGGACCACATAAGTCAAAACCTTCCCAGGTTTCAAAATAGGCAAGAGTTAAGAATTTCAGATATTTGAGACGTTCTTCCTCTATTGATCAATTCAAGGATGTGTGTTTGAAAATGTGTGTGTGTGTTTCTTTCTGAATCATTTACCTACCCTATCACTCAAAATTCCCTCAGTCCCTTTTCCAGAAAGTACATAGGTATATCATTATCATTTAAGACTTTAAAACTATAGCATATAAACTAATTATCGCAGGCACAAATCAGAATTGAGTAATCTTCTTTCCCTACTATCCTTCTAGGTAAACATTTTCATGCAAATTATTAAACAACATCATCTTAGAAGGTATTTTACCTCCAAACACAGAGGTTTTCAGTGGATTTCAGTGCATTATGTGCAGTATGATAGGCTAAAGCTAGCAACAACCTCAAACGAGATTCATAGATTAGTCAAACCTTTAGAGAGCAATTTTTCATAATTTAAGCACCACTAGATGACAAGAACAAATTGTTTCATTTCTGATTTTTAACCAAGTAGTTTAGTTATTTATTATCTCCTTGAAACAAATTTACCCAAATGGTTCACGCTAATACAATGCTACTGTTTACTGAAATTTAAAACATCCCCTAGTAAGTTGAGAGATGAATGACTTTAGTTTCCCAGTGTCTACTGGGAGTCAAAAATTAAATCTGGACAAAATAGACCATTCCATCTTAAAAATGTATATTGTGAGTGACAGTCCCTTGCATGCCACTTTCCTGTAAAACGTGGCCTCTGATGAATAGTTTGTTAAAAATCTGAAGCATAAGTACAAAGCTTCAACCTGGGAGTAAGATGTTGCCAAGGATAAGATTTAAATAATGAAACTGAAAATTAGGATTTTATAGGTAACATCTGAAATATATGACACATTCAAAACTCAAATAGACATTAACTTCCTGTCCAATTTATTAATTCTCTTTTCTTTGTTATGCACTTGACTCTGTATATGATCCACAGTGTGACAAATTTTGGGCAACTCTATTGCCTGTTAAATCACCTTAAAAAAAAAAAAAACTCATTCTTACTGTCTTTTTATCCTTCTTTAGTTCCATATATGCTGTCAATAGGATGAACATTAAGGATACTCTTTGTTATAAATGAGTTGTGTTAATGATTCCGGCCAACCAAGATCCACACTGTTTAGCTCAAATCATTTAAAATTCAAATTTTTTGATTATTATATCTTTGTAACAATTTGTCCTGGTAACCAGACACAGCACCACTATTGACTGTGCCCAAGTCAACCATGCTACATGACGTGGGTTAACCAGCAGTACTGATTATAGCACTGTGTGAATAAAACAACTTAGCAAGGTGTTGGGGGAGGGGGTGTGTGTATACAACCATGTGTGTGTCGGAGAGGGGGTGTGAATGTAAGTGAACTTTCCAAAGATAGCTAAAAGTAGCTGAAGCAGTAAAGACAGTGGTTCTTGAAAAAAGATATTTTTTATGCCATTCTATCTGTTTGGGGTTTGGAATGCATGAAATATTGCTTATGAAAACAAAAAGGGAAAATAAAGATGGGCACAGGTCCATCTAGAGATCAATGTTACCAGATTACTGGACTGAAGGCATGTGATAAACCTACATGCATTCATATTATGTGACAAGAGATAATAAAGAAGATAATTGACATAAAGTGTTGAGCACAGGGCCTGTTATTTTATATACTGAAAAAGAAAAATCAGAAATATCCATAGAATTTATCTATTAGCTTTAACTGGTACTTACATAGGAATTAAAGTAAAATGCTTACAATTTTATTTTCTTAGATCAGTTACTATGCTATGAGTCTATTTAGTCATTTAAAGTCCTTTCTTCAAAGATTCCATACAGCACAGTGAAGAAGAAATGGTATTATAGCTGCTATTGCTATTTTTATTCTGATAAATTAAATGAGGTAATTTATAAGAAAGTCTAGTAAAATGGTAATTAAGTGTTGGTTCTATATGCAACCTGTCCATTAAATGTGTTGCTATGCTCCAAACTCCTCTGTGATTCTAAGCACACTCTTTCCAACCCCACATCTCCTTTAAACATCCATCCTCATCCACTCCTGCCTAGAAAAACTCCAACTTTGTATTAAACCCAAAATTTGTTTGTCCACCCTAACACCCAAATTGTGGAATCTTGCTGGAGAAAATTACACATGCAGCCCTCACATAGAGTAAGTCAGTGGTTCTCTGTTTTAAAAACTGTAGTAAACTTTGTTTTGTAATTTTTTTTTTTAATTCAGAAACCCTCCCATCTTTGGGAAACTGTTTCTTCCAATCACATGATTCTGATGGCTGGCAAATCAAACCACCTTATTTCTCTGACCACAGAAATTAACAGGCGCCTAAATCTATCCAAAAATAGCATCTCATCTCCCTATTCCTTTTTCAGCAAAATATCATTTCCCAGGAGTGGTTATGGTTGCAAACGCTGTACTGCTTAAAACCTGAATCTTGTGTCAGAGGCTACCTCTATCTGTTGGCTTCTTAATGACAGAACCAATAATTTTTTTTTCTTAAGCTTCTTAGAAGGTGCTAACTCCTACAACTGATAGTACTAATGCAAATACCACACTACCTACAATGTGTTTTTCCATTCTAATTTCCTGTTACTAACAGTCAATAGTATTTGCTTGAACTTTAATTTCTGTTGGTGGCATTATTAGACTATAACTGTTCTAGAACGAACTCCCCTCCTGCATCTTGAAAGATCCCATTCCTTCATCCCTTGTCTTTCCTGTGTGTCCATCTTCTCTTTAATCACATTCAGTGGTTTGCAAAGAAGAAGATTTGCAGGATAAAAATCCAGATGTGCTGTGGCATCTTTTTTTGTCTAAAATTTAAAATTCAAGTAGAAGATTAAAACAAAAAATCAAAGAAGCCAAAAGATGAAAATTTTCTTAGCTCATATATAAAGAGAAACCGTTAATATTTTTCTAACACTTCTCTAATGATCTAAAGGTCAAAAATCTCTTAGTGTCAAGTTAATATTTTGTGAGTAGTAAATCAGCAAGTTAATTACCATTTAAAAAAATAATTTCTATCAATCTCTTTACTTCAACTCACTAGCCTTTAGAAATTAGGTGCACAATACAGCATGGAATGACTACATAAATTTTGATTATATGCTTGAGTATCACAGTTTCTATCAAAGAAGATGAAAGTACAGTGCTATTGCTAAGAGGTTGCTCAATGATCAATGATTATAATGAAAAAATACAAATAATCTATTCCTTCTCTGAACTCTCAGTGTTCATTCAGAAGAATAAATATATATTGAGCTTTGTATACATGCCAAGCTCTGTGCTAGAAACCTAAATACATGTGCTTTTTTGAGAACCCGACTGTTAAAATTAAATCAGTGAGTAAGATATTATCAATCTCAATTTTGTATATTCGAAAGCTAAGACTAACAGTAGTCAATCCGAGACTAACAGAGGTCTTCTTATCCCTAATTGAGTACTTACTCCTCCCATATCCTGCTGCTATGAATGCAGAATGATCTGCTTCTTAGAGACAGTGAGTTCCTTATATACTCAATGTCTACCTAATAACAAAGAGAACGGCTAATAATCTTTGAGGCACATTCAGTCGTCTTAGCTGTTCTTTTAACTTTGCCTTACCATTTGTTTTAAAATGTGAGTTGAATTTAATACTAATTTCTTTAGCTTACTGGAAGAAAAAACTAGAAACTAATTTTGGCCTTCCTTTAAAAAAGCTTGCTTCTGTTACTTTAAGCAAACACCATCTTACATGTATTTATCAGTTAACTGCCAGTATATATTTGCAATATAGTTGTTGTTGTTTTTTTTAAGTTGCCATTATGGTGCTCGTAAATTGAAGTACTACTTAATACCTGGCCCACCACATTAACCAATCAACAAGCAAGGCCCTCTAAAAGCCACCAAAGCAAGAGAGAATGAATTCAGGTGTCTTACTATGTTTAATGACCTAATTACAAACATGCTCATGTACTCAAGCCCCAAGCTATACTTATTATGAGGCTCATGACACAATTGGGACTATCATCCTAGATGAAAAAAACACATAGTATTCACCAAATTCATTTCTTCTACATAAAATGTTCATTACTTCTACATAACAGAAGAATTTTTTTTAAAAAAAGGAGAGAAAAATTGTTTTAAGTAGAGACACATTCTATTATGTGTATATTCGATGCTATTGTCTGAACTGTATGAACTACCACTGAATGGACAGATAAATGGATAAATGACCATCATGAGCTTATAAGGAACTATTTTAGAAATTCTGGAGTAAAAATAACAACAAAACGCACACACATATACATGCAGGCACACACACACAATGCATCAGAGTAGAGAAAAAGTATATAGCCTTTAAAAAGCTTCAAATAAGTGAAAACCTAGACCACGTTCACTCTTATAAGAAACCAAGGAGGAAGTCCAAGTGGCCTGTGATCTCAGAGTTCCGTGTTCTTGAACTTCAGGGGAGATCAGTTCCTATTAAACATTAAGAGCTATAGCAATTCATTTCTTCATCCGATAAACTTTAATAAGAATCTGCCTGTAAGCCTTTTTAGTGTTCCAGAGGATATCGATAAATATATTATTTAAACTATAGGATAAAAGCCAAAGTAGAATATAAGAAGATAAATATGTTATTTTCATCCACCAAATTTCCCAGGAAACTCAGTCCAGGAATGAACAAACATATCTCTAATGCTGAGGACCTTGCTTTAGTCTCCTTTATCTGTGTTTCTAATGAAGCTTGGGGTATAATCAACTAAAACATTAAAATTTAATCCACCAAAATATTCCATTTTCTATGCTTCTTCCTATTGATTTAGACAACTCAGATTTTCTTGACTCATGATCAAAGTTAACAGCACTTGATCATAACAATATATGATGTCCTAGTAATAGAGTTGCATTAATTTTTCCAAAGGTAATATTAGCACTCCCTTTCCAAATTAATCATTATCAACTTCAGAATATTATCATGCTAAAGCAAAATATACAGACTTACACTATGGCCATTGAATTCCTGAATATAAAATAATTTGGCTAAAATCAGACCTTCAAAGAACAGTAAATTGGTAATCACTACATCAATTTAATTCATCTTTCACTGGATTTGAGGGGCTATATAGGTAGGATGGGAAAGAAGGAGGAGAAGAAGAGATATTTGTCATGTGTCCATTATGGGAAAGGCATTTACATATATCATTTAATCCTTACAAAATTCCTTGGATATACAATAGCTGTGATCTTCTTGAAAATAATAAATTGGTAAAAATTTAATTAACCTTGTATCCCAGTATCATATTTCTTGTTGGATTTCCCACCCCTCTTTCCCCTCCATCCCAACTCCTCACTATTTTCAGACAGTGAAAATTTTGGCTAATACAAACACATCATTGTATGGCCTGGATATTGTATTAGGATTAAGTCTCTATGAAGCAATATTCTTAAAAGTCAGGTGGCTTGTTAAAGTAGAAAGGAGATTTACAAACTTCAAAAATGGATAACTTTATATAGAAAGATGAAACTAGGAAGTCTAAACACTGAAAAATGCTAAAGGAGAGATCTAAGAGTGAAATGAAATGTATATGACCTGGCTCCCCTTACAGGTAGAAAACACAGTGGGAAAGGGAAGATGTGTTTGGGAGAAATTCTAGAGCACACCAGAACATGCCGTCCTTCCTATCTGGGGCTCTGGAATAAATTCTTTCCATACCTAAATTACATCCAGGAAGCTTTCCTTGTTGTGGAAAACTTCCCCAGCTTTCCCACTTCAAGTCAAAATTAGGTATCCCTGTTAATGCTTTTCACAGCACCTTCCGATATTTTTCTCCTCTATAAATCAGGGAGAAAAACAGTAGCTACCTTACTGGTTTGTTGCATGGAATTAAGGAGTGAAAGTTTGATCCAAAGATCAGCTACAACCCCTTCTGCAGTCCTTACACTTACCACACTATATTCTGTCCACATGTCTGAGCCCTATGAGGGGACAGACAGTTCCCCTCATCTTTGTGCTCAACGTGTGGCTACAGGCCCATCACACTTAGGTGCCAGGGACTATTGGACAAGCCTGCCCTCCTCTGCTTAATGATCTTTATTCTCCACAGATGAGGTCTTTATGGACAGGTTTCTAGCACTGCCTTAGGTTTGGTTCTCCAGAAGCAGACACTAAGACTAAGTTTTATTGGGGAGCTGATCCCAGCAAATACCACTAGCAAAGTGGAGAAGTGACACATGGAGTTGAAGAAATTCAAAACAAGGTGTGCTAAAAAGCAGATGGGCAACCAAGCTCCTCCAAGAACTGCTGGGAGGCTTTACAACATGGCTCAACATTGTTATATCCAAAGAGTGAGAAGATTGGTAGTTTTCACCCACGCCCGTCATCACTGGTTGGAAGTGTTCTGCAAATTCCTGTCACCACAGAAAGCCCTCAAGCAAATATCTGCAGACGCTTAGAGTAGGAAGCTATACAACTGTGTGTGTGCGCTGAGTAGTAGTGGGCAGGGAACCAACATCTACCAGAGTCACATAGTAAGTGTTTTAGAAATGTGGCTAAATGTGAGTGTTTTACCGAGCATGTGGCTAAATCAACAAATGATATTAAGCACTGACTAGGTGGCAGTGTGACTTCCTGAGGCTTCGGTTCTTCATCTGTAAAATGCTGAGTCATTTGACAACTGTGGTCTCTAGAATTCTTCCATCTATATATTTTGATGTTTCCACTAAGTAACTGTTTTTCTTTAGGTCACATAAGACCTAGGAGCTGTGTGCTCATCTATTTTTCTCAGTGAATCTTTGATAGATTTGCTTCTCTTCTCATGTGAACATCCAACAGAACTCAGAGAGACATCTTTCAACTCTGAAAAACAAAGGCAAAGCTGCTTCTCCCCACTGCCCACCCCGCCCCGCCATTGGAAATGTCTCTGACATATTTCTGTAGAAACGTGCAAAAGAGGAATTGCAACATCATTATTTTTCTTTATGTCTTGAAATGTCAACTCAAAGTATATTCATTCATCTCTGAAAAATAGTAACTGTGTTTCTGAGGAGGGATGTGTTGAGAAAGAAGCATCCTCAAACTAGCTTAAATCAACCCCTTCCCTCCTACCACACAAAGTCTGGCAATCTCTCCATTCTGGCAGAAATGAACTGCTCCAGATCAACCGCTGCTACCTTTCATTAATATAATGGAATGCCATTCATTTGCATTTAACTGGAGTAGAAATGAAAGTGTTTTTTCTAGGGGACAGACTACAGTTTAAATAATTTGAACTACCTTTGTGTGAAAATAATTTTGCTCACAGCACAAAGAAAGAAAGGTTACTGCAGAAGAAATAAATGGAATAATTTCTGACATTTTAGAAGCACTCCATTCCATCTGAATAATATATAATTGCTTTGGAAAGAAACAAAAAAATTCCTAGTAGCCTATACTTCATTAGCCTAGTTTCAGTAATTGTATTTAATTAAGTCATTTTTCAAAGAGCTTTTTAAATTCAAACTGTTCACTGATTCAGATATAACTTGTCTCTAATTAAAACATGCATAAATGTTAAAGTGTTAATTTATGAAAGCCACAATCCAAAAGATTCTCAAGTAATCCAAAACTCTCAACATAGTCCTAGTTAAGTTGTATACTGCATTTCATCTGTTGTCCAAAATTTTTAAAAGGAGGGACAGGGAAAGGGAATTCTGTTGGTCATGCTCCGTTCCTCACACATACTTTCAGAATTCTATTCCTTGGTCCAATTCTTACTCTGCAGCAGCAAACAAATAAATTAATATGGCCAAAATTGTTTTGTCTTCTCATTTTCAGCTAGGCAAAGAACTCCAACTTCAAAGGGTTGCAATGATAATTTAATGTTATGATTTATCTGAAAGAATGTTGAAATTTTAAGGATGTATATAGATAATATATAAATAATATATAATATTACTTTCTAGTATTCAAATTATTCTAAGACTATTTTATACAACTATAATCAAGGCCATTACTTAAGTACCCAAAGTATATCTGTTTCAGTGATGTAATTATATAAGTAGAATAGTATAAGAGAAGGTTGAAATAGCAAATAAAAATTTCCTAAAAATAAAAAAAGGCATTCATCTTGGTCAAGTGTAAATAATAAAATTTAGATAGTTTTTAAACAAAAAACAGAGGAAAAAGATAGATTGACCAGCTAAAGGACTTGGCTAAATGAAGTTACTTCAATCATAAGATGCTGGTGTCACTTCAATGGAGAGCAGAAATCCTGCAGAAAAGCCAAGCCAATTATAGAGTTGTCTACATTTTAAACTATGCTTCCAGATGTGTTACTGAACAAAGGAACACATCGGCATACTCAACTTTTGATCAGAATGACTTCTCTCCCAGTACATAAGAAACTCAGTATGAAAAATATTTTACATTTAAAGAATAAAGACATTTCAAAGTCACTATCCAGGTGAGAAGTAGGAATGGAACACATTAGCAGCCAATTAACCTTTACAGACACAATTTCCTCCCTAAAAAATTAGAAGGCTGTGTTTTTTCCTCCCATCTGTTGTATATTTTGGCCACTTTCATGGATTACTTGTTTGGTAAAAATAGCAGCTCTAGAAACACCGAAGAGGAACAAGTAAACTGAAAGCAGATCAAGTGAAATTATCCTCTATATTTTACATTTTAAAGGTAAATTTGTCAACCTATATATCAACAGAGTGCAAGATAGACCTAAAAATGACTAATCAAGCTGATAAATATTAATATAATGTCCTTTCCATTCACCATCAAATAAATGATACAAAAGTTACAGTTATATATGACTGGACTAGTATTGATTAGAAATTGCTCGGAGATTGTGTAAAAAAAGAAATAATAAACATAGGAAGTTGAGGAAAGGTTGAGCTAAGAATTTTCTTTTAAGAACTTGATGTTAGTCTTTAAAATATAGTGTTCCAGACAAAAGAGATCAATTAAATTTGAATTTCTGATGATGGACTTTTTTAGTAAAACAATGTACCAAACTTACACAAAAGAGATATATATTTTGTTTATCTGAAATTCAAATGTAACTGGGCATGCTGTCTTTTTATGTGCTAAATCTGGCAACCCTAATTTGTAAGATACTATAACATCATTTAAGTATATTTTATATTATTACCAACAATTTAAGAAGTAAATGTTGTTGCAGGAATTTTTTTGGAGGGGAGAAGGATGCTGTATCATTGAACATTAGCTTTGAAATGAAATTTGGAACGATGATCTCAAAGGAGTGACATCAAAATTACAAACTGCTCCAGACTTTAGAAAAATTAACTACCCAGGAAGGCCAAGGAATGTTTGTTTTGCAAAGTGGAATAAATCCTTAATCAAATGCATTGTATGCTTAAATGATATTCTCAACTTTACATATATATTTATCTGGCATTGTTCATTTAATTCTCATTTTGAAATACATTAAGGCATCATCAAAACAGTTGCATTCGTAACAGCAGTAGTATATTAATTTTTGATGGTTAGAGAAAGATGGCTGTCATATCTACAATCCCACAGATCACCTAAATTGATATCCATGACCTGACCAGCCAGGTATTTACACACATTCAAACTATAGTTTATTTGACCTTCTAAACTCCCACACTAGGTCAAATGGTATAACTTTCCCAGACCGAGGACATTCCTGTTATCAAAAGTACACAAAAGGCTGACACCTTGTTAGAACCTGTAAACTAAGTGTTTTAAGTAACACCTAAGTAATGCTCATCCTGTTGCCATTGGTCATTTTGTTGAGATCATTAGGAAGCTAGCTAGTCTATGAAAAGGACTCAGGACCATCTGCCATAAAAATTCTGGACACAATTTCTAAACTAAAGGCAAACCAGTCATGTATAAAAAAACAAAGTAAGTTGGAAAGAACTAAGTAATAAATTACACATAATTAATAAAATAAATATAAATCTATTTTTAAGATTTTATTTCCTATAATTTAGGCATTGAAGATAAACTCCAATTTCTTTAAGGATAAGACAACTGCTCAATAACACAACTGAACGTTACTCATTTTACCATTTTTCCTCACTCTTCGTTTAAATGACTCGAACATATAGCAGTTTCTAAAAATGACAGATTGGACTTCCCTGGTGGCGCAGCGGTTAAGAATCCACCTGCCAATGCAGGGAACATGGGTTTGATCCCTGGTCCGGGAAGATCCCAGATGCCGCGGAACAACTAAGTCCGTGCGCCACAACTACTGAGGCTGTGCTCGAGAACCCGTGAGCCACAGCTACTGAGCCCGAGTATTGCAACTACTGAAGCCTGCGCGCCTAGAACCCGTGCTCCACAACAAGAGAAGCCAACGCAATGAGAAGCCTGCGCACCGCAACGAAGAGTAGCCCCCGCTCCCCGCAACTAGAGAAAGCCCATGCACAGCAACCAAGACCCAATGCAGCCAAAAATTTCTAAAAATTAAACATAAATAAAAATTAAAAAAATAAAAATGACAGATTGTGTAAAAGAGTATAATAGACCATTGGGTCTCTACCTGTATAATATAAACTTATTTGTGGCAAAACATCACTTTCACAAATTCCAGTGCCTTAAAACTTTTAACCACAGCTTTCATCTATGTTTGTATGACCACTTACAGATTTTAAATTAACCAGCCATTGATTTATAACTAGATTTTGTGTAGGGATACCAAGAAAGTTGTATTTGAAATGTTCCGATGGAGATTTTTCTGAATTCCTCTCTCCATCCACCAACCCCCATTAAGCATCATTGTTCTAAGACATATAATTCCATTCTTAGAGCAAATTACAAAACACCTATTCAACAGGCCAGTTAAAATAAATATTTCAACAATAATAATTTTTAAAAACTTAGATGGAGAAAAAGGATAACCATTATAGAACCCCATAATCCTGTAATTAAGCATGAAATTTAGCCATGAATTTCTGACAGACTGGGAGAAAGAAAGTCGCATCATTCTCCTTGTCTGATGAAAAGGATAAATGAAATTTTGCCCTGAGTCATAAGGTTCTTCCTGTCACCAAAGCCTGATGAACACCGAAAAATATAGTGGGCAGAGGTCTTCAAAGGTGTTTTCTGAGCAAACACAGAAAGATTCTTCAAATAGTCACTCTGTCTCCCTCTCTCTGTTTCCATAACCTTCATACATAGTATTATATATTTGTATATACAGACAATAGACAATGATCTAATATCATTCTTTCAAGATTTTTTTTGTACATTTGCCAGCACAAAACTTTAAGTGAAATATTTTCTTAAGAAATGTGTGAGTTTTATACGTGTACAGAGGAGAACAGAGAACCTAAGATTATTAGCACTGATTTCTCATCCCAGTAGAGGAAAGAACGATACAACACATAAAGCACATATGCGTGCTCACCTAATATTGAAAAGACTTGTACTGAATTTAAGGATGTATAAAACATGATTCAACAAATAAATGCCAGTTAATCTTCATAGAGCTATCTTTTGTAAAACAGGATATAAACAATAATAACGATAATAATGTTACGTCCATTTACTGACAATCTAGTATGGAAACCTATACTATCTCATGAAATGTTCATATCCAATATTAAAGATACGTAGGGCTTCCCTGGTGGTGCAGTGGTTAAGAATCCGCCTGCCAATGCAGGGGACACAGGTTGGAGCCCTGGTCCGGGAAGATCCCACACGCGGCGGAGCAAGTAGGCCCATGAGCCACAACTACTGAGCCTGAGCTCTAGAGCCCATGAGCCACAACTACTGAGCCCGCGCGCTACAACTACTGAAGCCCACACACCTAGAGCCCGTGCTCCGCAACAAGCCCGCGCACCGCAACGAAGAGTACCGCCGCTCACCGCAACTAGAGAAAGCCCGCGCACAGCAACGAAGACCCAATGCAGCCAAAATTAAATAAATAAAATAAATAAATTTATTTAAAAAAAGATATGTATATCATTATAATTTACAGATGAGGAAATGGAGGTTCAGGAAGGTAAGCCAATTTCTCAGTTACTTAGTGAGTAGCAAAATAGAATTGGAATCAATGTAACACCAAAGCTTCACTATTTTCCTCTAGAGCAAATGAATGTCATTTTTTCATTTACTAATTTCACACTAGTATACTATATATTTTAAAATTGTGGATGTTTAATAAATATAATAATAAACCAAACAAGCATCTTTAGTTTGGGAATACCAAATCCTAATCTCTCAGTTTCTGAATAAAAACGTTCCTTCCTGGTGAGCTTCTGAAATGGTATTTTTTTTGCCATTAGCAAAAGGAAATTATCTCAACAAAGCTAGAATTTTCTCTAAATTGGTCTCTGTGCTTCTCCAAATCTCCATCACTGATTATTGTCAGCAAGTCCAAGTATAATGCAGATGACATAAAGAGGAAAATGATAATCAAACTGGGAAAGGGTAGAGAAAATAAGGTTTCACCAGCATGAAAACAGGGTGTAACAAATTACTGTCTTCATTACTGTATATTTCACTAGAGGGCAGCCTAAACAGACAGCTAAAAGTTAAGGAGAAACACAAATACAGAAGCAAAATATTATATTTGGATAGAAATATATTCAGCATGGTATATTTGTTTATACACTGTCAGTATTCATGTATTAGTAATACTTTATTTACTCCCTCATCTAATTCTTAGGACATTTCAATTTACTTTAAAAAAAAAAAAACAGGTTTAGAAACAAATGAATTTTATATCATTAAAGACTTGGTGTTAATATGTAAGATTTAAAATATTAAATCATACCAAGATGTCATTACAAAATACCTACTGGCAAGATTATAAAAAATAATTTTACACAAGACATATGGGCACACTATGAAGTCAACTGCCCACACTGTTGCTTTTATTCAATAAACCGTGCTTTTAAATTTAGTGACAATCAACGCCAGTAATGCCTATTTAATTACCTGTTCTGCTGCCCTTTTGGTTTTACTTTTGGTTTCAGGTATCCCAGCAGGAAACCGTTTGTAACCAAACTGCCTGGTACAAATAAAGCTGCAGGGAAGCTTGAGAGCAGCTAAACTCCTGCCATATATCAGTTTTTAATGAGGGAGAAGCCCAGAAATCAATCCGCAAGCTACTTAGACATCAGTTCTCCCAATTTTTCTGGGTAATCAACTTGCACTCTATCATCCCAAATAATATATTGCTACCCTACATTTTCTTAATAAAAAAATATATTATATCTATTTACATTCACTGTACCTCTTAAAAAGCATAATTAAGAACTATGATTTTTAGTATAATAGTAAATAAATCCATCTTTCTCCCAAAAAACGAGATTCATGTATACAATCTCAAGTAACATATAATAACCAAGCTATTCATCACTACTAATCACAATTTTTTTTTCTTTCTTCTTTTGTAGTGGGATGGAGAGGGGAATTGAAATGGAAAGCTAATTAAATTTCACTTTTTCATGAAAATATGCTTGAACTTTTTCTCTGTAAACATAATGTGAAAGTTCCTTAAATTTTATAGTTTCCGTGTTACCAAAGTGACTAGCACTAACATGATTCAATATAGTTTCTCTCAAACCACACAATAGATGTTTATACCCTTTGAAGTCAAAGTATTTGATGAATTTAATTTGCTCAACAGTAACCTTGAATTTTACATGTCCTGAAGAACTTGAAAGCTGTTGAAAGATATGACTCCTTGGCACTCAAGCAGAGCTATGAATTATAGTACAATTGCCCATCTTCATTCTAAATTCACAAAGCTTTCAACATGGCCAAGCGGTGCTTTTGTAGAGAGACCTTGGCTTTTCTTGTCATTGCTGTATTTTTCTGTGAGTCACATGACATGACTCAAGACAATTCATAATCATCAGTGAAATACCCTTGACATTTGAGAGTACTGAGAAAGGAAACAACAGCAAGTAAGCCATACAAAGCTTCCAGTGCCAGAGAATCCAGTGTTCTAAAGTTCCACAACTCTCGGTGCTTATTCTGTGTTCATTCAGATGAGAAAATAGGGTTTGATGAAAATGGCGTACGATGTGAATACTCATTTATGGATTAAAATTATTCATGTTTTCCCCCATTTCCCCTTGCCACCACAAACTGTTAACTAATTATGAATCAGAATTTAGAACTAAAAGTCTGTAAGATAGAAGAAACCTGAGATTAAAATCTAGGTTATCAAATGAATAACTTTATGAACCAGAATTTCAGAGAAAACTCTAAAAACTAGAGACTTCTGGGAAGCCTTAAGATTAACATCTATGATATTAAAATAACAGAAACATTGATATTCTCTGACAGGTAGTTTCATTTCCCTTCTAGTCAAAGAAACAGGCTTAAGTCAGCCTGAGTACATGATTTGGTTATTTTCACTCAGCACAAAGATGATGAAAAAAGAATTTAGCAACCATGAAACATATATTTTAGATTGATTACAACTTAAATTCTGTGATCTCTCCTGAGTTTAATGAATGCTCTTTATTCCACAATCAAAAACCCTCAGAACAAAGAAACATGAAAAATAGTTAAGATTTTGAAATAAAAGGGTAGAAATGTAAAATTTATTAGATTTTACAGAGTGTAAGCTGTAAGATAATGGGATTCCAACATTCATACATTTTGAGAGCTTAAAATAGCTGTGCTGAAAAAAAATGTATATTTTGCTCAAAGCAAGAATATAATGTATCAAAATGAATATTTTGATTCTGTACTGCCCTCCTTATTTAACATTTCATAGCGGGTTTTTTTTTTTTTTATCCTTACAAACATGTTTCAAAAGAGAAACAACACATTTGCAAGAATAACTGATCTCGATGAAACGTACTGATTATGTGTATGTGAAAGGTGTCTGATGATGGCAGGATGTTGTTCACCTGAAACCAAGCAGGAAGAATATAAGCCAAGTTTTTAAAGAAAACTAAATTTGATTGCTAAGATAATTTCAGTTATCTGAAATGCTTGAATCTACTTGTCAAAGACCTGTGTGAAGGCGTCCATGCATAATTTTCATTAAGTATCAAAATAACTCTGTGCTATTAGTACCAATATTATCCCCTCTTTATTGTTGAAGAAACTGTGGCTTAGACCTTATATAGCTAAAAATCACACAATAGGAAACAACCAAACCAAACTCTTTCTGGCACCTTGGTCGGCAATTCTATTTATTAGAGTATGCCACTTCTAAACATCATGGCTTTTGACTTGCTTCATGGCTCAAAAAATAATTTTAGACTGAATACTAGACAACAAAATATCCTAATGGAGTCAGAAGCACATTATAAGCTGAGAATCAATAATTCTCATGAGCAAATGGTAACTAGGGTTTCTATTTAGAGTATTTTCTGCTTTATCTTCACACTGGTTTACACTGTATTTTCTTTTCTTCATCATATTTTGTAATAATTTGTTTAAAAGTGACATTTATAATATCCAGCTGGTATCAAGTGGATAATTACATATATATTTTTTCAGGAACACTTACATTGGGCATCCCCTATTTTGGCTTTGAAAATGCAATTAATACTACTATTACCTGCAGTTTTCTATTTTTTTACTAAATAAATTCTAGCTGAAAAACATAAAAGAAAATAAATCCCAGTAAGAAAGAGAAATGGCAATCATCATCTTGCTTCAAGAAAAGCCATGACTTAATTGTTTTTACCATAAGTCTTACAGACTTCTTGAATGTTAAAAACTGACTGGAAATGTGCAAAGGAAAGAGCATATTTTGGAATACAGCTGAGACTATTCACCTCAGTGGAACAGTCTTACTAGTGGAAGCCCTAAAGTATCTTTAAGTTATCTTTAACTTTCCTTCATCATCTTCCATCAAATCATTACTTTACTCAAAAAGATTCAGGAACCTGTGCCTAGCCATTTTTGGAAAAGGGAAGGAAGAAAGGAAAACTAATTTAATATACGAAATCCTAAAATAAAAGAAAGAATTAAGATCCACAGTTCTTCAGAGTCCCAGAGAAACTGTAGACATATTCTTTAAAATAGGAGGTGGAGAGAGATAGCCAGGGGAAAAAATGAAAGAAAATAAAAGATAAAGGAGTTCAAAAGATTAATTATAAACCAATATAAGTTGGCAAAGAAGCTGCCAGAACATAGAGAAAACTGGGAGATACAAAAAAGATTATTTAGCGAAGAAAACCACAAGAAAACTACAAAAGCATGGATGCAGGTGAAAAGACCGTCATTCCAGACAGGCTTCAGAAAATCATGCCGAATGAAATGTAACTGAATAAAGATGTATTTTTTAAAAACTGTAATAGAGAAGATACCAGTTATGGAAAACAGAAAAGGAGGCCCAACTTACACTAAGTAATATTCTTGAAAAAGAGATCATGAAAAAACTTTATGCAGAAATATTCAAAACTATGCTGAAAGTAAACATCTACATCTCTGAAATGAAATTACAACTTTAGTAAGAAGACATCAAACAATCAACAATCAGATGCATCATTCCTAGCTCAACTTCAAGAACAAAGAACATATCATTAGAGAATCAGTGAAAAAAATCAAGTCAATTCACGATGGAAACCAGGGGCTAAAACTGGAACAGCTTTAGAGTTCTTGACAGCCACTAAAAATGACAGAAGACTGTGAAGCAATGCCCCAAAATTTTGAGTGAGAAAAATGCCTACTTAGCCAAGGTTTTCTTCACGTCCAAAATGAAATACTCAGATATTCTCTAACACATAAAAACTCAGGAATTAAAGCATCTCACAGCTCTTCTTGATCAAAATACTTCACAACAAAATCCACTCAATCAAATTATGAATTTAAAGAGAAAACAAAAACAAAAAAATAAGGTGAGTAATGGAGGATCTAGAACCAGGATTAACACTGTGGAAACTACGGTTACACAACATAAGACAAATCTTAATGTAAAAGTAATAATTTAATAAGATTTGGGGATGTATGAAGAAAGTGAGAGAACACAGAAACATGTTAATTTATTCAAAATAGAACACACTCTCTGATTATAAGTTTGTACATTCTGTTATATGACTGTATCTATGAATTTTGTGTGTATATCATGAAAAAAATACATGGAAAAAAGGTATAAACAGATAAATTGAACATCATGAGACTCACTAAATATAAACAAGGAATAAACGTAGTTGTGGAGATTAGGGGAGATTTTAATTTTTCTTTTGTAGCTATCTATATCATTTTAATTTTTAATTAATGATATTAAAATATTTTTACAAAAACAATTAAGGTATTATAATTTTAGAAGAAAAGTGATTAAGCCTGTTTATTGTTGTTATTGCTATTTTGGTATTAACTAAACCCAACTAGATTTTTTTGAGACTCTGGCTGCTCATTATAATTTTCTTTTCTACATCAAATCTATTTACACTCAATCCCTTTTTTTCCCAAGCATTAGAACTGCATTTAGACTCATCACTTTTATTTTCATAATTAATAAGCCCTCCAGTTAGTGTTGGTCAAGCTTTCTTCAGTTTTAACACCCATGAGAGAGAGATCATATTCCACTCAGTCACACTGGCTCACTACAGAAGGATTCTCAATATCTTGACTTCACGCCCATAGGACATCACTGAGAACCTTGAGGGGAGAATGTAATAGAGAACTTTGAAAAACAGGATTCTAGGTGATTCTTATAAGATCCCCAGGAGAACTGTCCACACAGTGGTGAAACATTATAACAAAGTGAAGCAGTTTTTGCAATGTGGTAATTTTATAATTTTTGGAATCTAATAATTTAGTTAACGTATAATATATGCCATGGCACACAATGCTACAATTCCATGATAGCTGATTTTCTACAACATTCAGCAATTACAAGCTCTCTTGATTACCTTTTCTCTCAGACCATAATATGCCTTCTAACAAAGCAGAAGCAGGCACTTTGAAATTGCTATGTTACAACCGAATTCATACAAAACCTCACATTTTATATCACTAATTTTGACTAAAAGTAAAGTTTTGCTCTTTTTAAAATCTAGTTGTTACTTGTCCTGCCTGGATTTTATTGTTGCTGCTACATAGACATATTTTTCATGGGTGGTTTGAGAAAAGCAGCACATTACTTTCTAAATTCAGGTATGTGTTACTTAAACTACTCGGTTTTGATATTTGCCTGACTTACTGGCTTAAAATTCTTACGACTCGTCCATCTTATTTTGTCTCCAAAACGTTTGTGTCAGAAGGATATACAAAGCTACATTTCCCACTACCTTATAAAATTGTGTATTAATTTTTTTTAAAGTCTCATCATTCTCTTCTATCGAACTGACAGTCGAAAATCTTATTTAACTATTATGTATGTGTTGGACCACTACAATTCTGTAAAACAAATTTGTGAATTCCCTAGGACAGTAGAGTGGACTCTGTGATTCATAATTTGGTCATTTTTTCAAGATTATTCTGCCTGTGGAATGTCAGTGGTTTGGACAAAGACGGTGGTTATGAAGATGAAGAGAAATGAATGGTTGCATGATATATATGGAGTTGGAACTGACAGAATTTACACGTGGATTATATGAGGCGTCATGGCAGAGGGAGAAATTAAGGATTACTCCTTAATTTTGGCTAGATGAACCGGGAGGTGATCTCATTTGTGATGGGGAAATTAACAGATCATCAGGATACTGGGGGAGGGAGGAATGGAAACACTAGCTCATCTGGCCATGTTAGCACCATGCAGGTGAGACAGCTAAATGGAAACAGCAAGAGGTCAGTTACATAAATGAGCCTAGAGCTCAGAAAAGAGATTTGGGTGGAATTCTATTTAATTTCAAAGCAATGGATGAGGTGTCCTGGGAGAAAGCATGGGCATTAAAGACAAGAGGGCTAAGACTGTGCCCTAAATTTAGGTAATATTAGAACTACAGTACAGAAAGAAGTACTAAAAAGGAGATTGAGAAGGACTAAATGGTGAGAAAATAGGAAAATGTGGTTTCCTGAAAACTAACAGAAGAAACTTGTGTTTGAAGAAAGGGGAAATAGGAAGTGGTACAATAAAAAGACAGGAAAAGACCAAGTACAAAGATAAACAAAAAATGTCCGTAAGATTTGATGATCTGGAGGTAAATGCCACTACTAAGAACAATTTCACCACGGATAAATATTTTGCTTCTTCTTTTATTCAACATAAGAAACAAAAGAGAGGGGTTATCATCCAGGATAATTAATAATTTAAAGCCCATGGTTACTATTTTCTGCTCTGCTATCTTATAATGCTCTTACCATGGGCATTTATATGTATGCGTAAGCAAAAAGAATATGGTACCATGAATTTGCCTGGCTCTTTTCTACTAAATTGGTTTCCCACAATTTGAGGGTAAATCAGTTTTGCATTGTGGCTCCTTTTCATCTATCTTGATGATGAGAAACTGACAAAACTCTTAAAAAAAAGTAGTAGTAAAAAATTGATTGTTTCTCTACATGAGAACTGTTGCAAAATATGTAAGCTCTTGATTCCAAAAGGACAGTTCAACCAAATGTAGAAACTAAGAAAGACTAAATCCAGCTAGAGACTAAAATCATTTTGATAATCTATTAAATTCATTCATTCATTAAGACAATGCCACTCCCCCTTACTTTTTTTTTTTTAATTTTAAGAGTTTATTTGAGCAAAAATCAATTTGAATCAGGCAGCATCCAATCTATCAGATAGAAAGGAGCTCTGAGGAACTGTACAAAATGCAAGACTTTTACAGCAGAAGAGAGTGGGAAAAAGGAAATTGTACTACAAGGCACAAAAGGCAGGTTGGTTATTGCAAGGTCACTGTCCTTTAGAGGATGGCAGGGGTCTATCAGGCAGATTCCTAACTAGGGCTCATCAGGTAATTCCCGATCAATTGGTTTAAGATTCCATTTCTAGGAGAGTTGAAACTGTAAGTTAAGTCTTGGTTTGGTGATGTGGGGCTTAGCATATGTGACTCCATTTGGGGCTGATTGTCTTTTTTTTTTCTTAGCAATAGTTTTGCCTTTTCCAGACTGTCACATCGTTAGAATCATATAGTATGTAGTCTTTTCAGATTGGCTTCTTTAATTTAGTCATATGCATTTTAGGTTCCTCTACGTGTTTTCATGGCTTGATAGATCATTTCTTTTTAGTGCCAAATAATATTCCATTGTCTGTATGTACCCCCCACTTTTTATTCCTAAAAAGCCAGAACTTTCGTATCCTGAACCTGCATAATTATAATTTAGGATAGTGTTTCTCTTTATACATTGTAACCAAAATAAATACAGTATGATTTCATAGTTCCCATATTCACAATTGTTTGTGCTGCAATCAACAGAGGTGATGTTATTTCATGAAATGATTAGGATAGATGAAATAATAAAATATAGAATGCCAGTACCTATTAATTTAACTCATATAAACACAAAATTCTACATAGTACAACTTTCAAAGCAACATTTCAAAATATGATTTGAGTAAGGTAATTTTTTAAAAAAATATATATATAATTAAAACTCAATTAGGAGAACTAAATTAGCCTGATTAACACTCAATAACATTCAACTTCACTAGAAAAATTCCCACCATCTAATTTAGTTTCTCTATGAAACTGGAGCTAAAAAAGGCTCCCTAAATGTTTTATTTACTGCCCAATTTCTAGACTGTCTGTACTCAGCATTCACAATAACAAGCTGATGCTAATAAGCCATACATAAAGATCCTACTTATTAAAATACAAATTAGGCACCCCTTATGTTTATACATGTGTACGTACAATTAATATCGCAGGCTTAGTTGGAAACAAAATTGCTTTAGTTAACCAACCATTGCAATGCAATCAAAAGAGATTTCAAAAGCAACTGGAAAAGATCTGTTCAGTAGAAATAATAGCAATTATTTTATGCAGAACAATTAATTTTCCAAGCTCCTTTTTCCTTCTCCCACCTGCCCTTAATAAAATAATTTGTCCATCATAAGTGACATGAGAGGTGCCCTTTAATGCCAGTAAGTTGCATGCAGACCTGAAAGGCAGCTGGTAGACACAGCTTATTTACAAATATTGGTTTGAACTTGTAAATGCATGACTGCATAAATCTTAATCCATTTAGAGTGTATGCCCTTTGTTCCCTCAATTGTACATCCAGTTGGGAATTGAGTGGAGCTGAGGGAGAGTGTGAATTACAGGAGCCCTTTCTTGTTGCCAGCATTTTAGTGCTTTGCCTTTTGTTTTTGTTGTTCTTGAGATTTCTCTACAGAACAGAGTACAGAATGTTAATCAACATTTTGCCTAAGTAATGTTAATGAAACTTCCCTACTTATACTAGAGGGAAGAATCGGCATATTATATTTCATTTTGAAATGTTAATGTACCTTTTAGGAAATTATTTCTGCCTTCTAAATCATCTTAGTGTTAAATTATTAAAGGGTGGCATTAAAGAAGTATTGCACTGATGCATACAGTTAAATGCCTTAAAAGATAAAAGGCTTATAAAGTTTAAAAGAAGGACCTTTTGGAGTATGGCAGCATTTAACTTCAAATTAAACATTTTTAAATGTTTGGTTAAGATATTGACAGAATTTCTGATTGTTTTGTAATCACAAAATAAAGAGACGTTTAATGTTGATGATTTCTAATTTCCAACCATGCATGAATTTGATTTTTATTATGGTCTTGAAGGATGTGTTTAAACCTTATTGTATGTATATGAATTGAAGCATCATCTAGTTCATCAGAAAAGAAAAAAAGGAAAAAGGGAGAAAGGGTCTCTTATGTTTGCCCTATTTACTTATTTGAATTTGAAGGCAATCTTCATTCAGGTTCTATTCTTCAAATATAAAATCACTACTATCTCAACTGTCTATCACCTATGGTACTTCAAAGGGAAGTGCTATTGTAAAGACTTTAGGGAAAATATCAATTGTCAACATGCAAACTGTGACAGATGTGTGTCCTGTGAACATCATTTATAGTCCATCAAGAAGGGTACTGGGGAAATGAGTTGACAGGGCTCTGAAGTTCTCTAATTTGTTTTCCCTTTAACAGTCTCTTCTAATGTCAATCAGTACATTCACAAGTCCTAAATAAATTGTGAGGTGATCTAAGGGGAAATTTAGAACAGAATTTGTTCAAGAATTCTCCCACACGGTGACGACTATTTGCTAAGAACTCCTAACATTTACTGGGTAAACAATTTATTTTCTATTTAACCAAAGAAGATCTAGTAATGGCATCTGTGTCATTGTGGAACTTATTTGTCCTCTTGCATGACTTTTCCTAGCAGTACTTCTGTTTGGATATAGGCACTGAGAGAACAGATAAAAGGAGTTACATTTCAAGGTAAATTTTTACACATTTTGACATCCGACAAATATGAATACTGCGTAAAATTGTTGGTGTGTCACAATTTAATTAGCTTCTTTTTTTCTTTCTTAGCCTTACAATTGATGATGGTTTGGATTCAGTAAAATAGAGTAATGGCTACTACACACTGAGAGTTGCTGTGTCATCTACAGTGGTCACCCATTACTTTTGTAAGGAAAAATAAATCACTGCCAAAATGTTAACTTAGTGTTAATGAGCCAATATATCTGGAAAAGGAAATTTTATATACTACATTCCTATTTGTAAAGTTACTTTTAACACATCATTTCTCCCTAGAAAGCTGGAAAAGACATACAACCAATAAATGACTACATGAAATATTACCAAATTCCTTTAATGCAAGAAAAGCTTTTTGAAACAGCAATAGAATCTATATACTATGCAATCTGATTTGATGAACTTAATGATTTTTTGGATTCTCAGAAGTACTCAGGATTTAAACTAAAACAGCGCCAATTTATATACCAAGACTAGGCAGAATACAATGTCTAACTTCACAAATACTATGCCTTTACACTGCTTTTACTATGCCACCTCTAAGATGGGGAAGAAAAGTAAATGTCACTAGTTATTAGTTCATCGAATGGATATTTATTGGGATAAATTACTTTGGCTGTTTTTGGTCTATTCAAGACACACAAAAAAATGCAGGTTTACTTTCCTTACATCTAACAGCAACAAACTGCACTGTAAAATCTTCACTGGATGAGCTTAAAATTTGTCCACTATACTCAGAAAGGTTGTGTTTTTAACTTAATCACTGATTTTTTCTTTATATATTATGGATGAAAAATTGATCTTTCTTAATGTACCTATAACAAACAATTGTGGATTAAGCCAGTACCTACATGATACCAACAAATCAAGCAATATGATCAATTCAAGTGAAAGAATCAAACTGACAGTCAAAGAGAGTCTCAACTGAGTAGACTAAGAGTTTGCTTAAGAAATATAAATTTGTGGAAAAGATAGTAAAAATAAATAATATCAGAATCATCAAGCATGAAATACTATTTAACTGTTATCCTACATTATTAGTGAATGAAGTATCATTTTCTATATTTTCCTTTGATAGACAATAAAATCACATAAACACAAAGTAAAAGTGCCAACTCCTAAACCTCAGTTTAGTGTTCTATTGAACCACAACTTTCTTAACCTTCAAATCTGAGATTGCTGTCTTGCAAAACATTCAAAGACAATTGAACAGTATTATCAAGCTGTCACTCATACTCTAATCGTATTTTAAATGGGGAGAGGGGGGTTGACATCCCCCAAATGAGTTGTCTGGAATTTTTCTTTGATCAGAAACTAAAGAACTGTTGGTGGGAATGTAAATTGATACAGCCACTATGGAGAACAGTATGGAGATTCCTTAAAAAACTAAAAATAGAACTACCATAGACCCAGCAATCCCACTACTGGGCATATACCCTGAGGAAACCATAATTCAAAAAGAGTCATGTACCACAATGTTCACTGCAGCTCTATTTACAATAGCCAGGACATGGAAGCAACCTAAGTGTCCATCGACAGATAAATGGATAAAGAAGATGTGGCACATATATACAATGGAATACTACTCAGCCATAAAAAGAAACGAAATTGAGTTATTTGTATTGAGGTGGATGGACCTAGAGTCTGTCATACAGAGTGAAGTAAGTCAGAAAGAGAAAAACAAATATTGTATGCTGACATATATATATATATATATATATATATGGAATCTAAAAAAAGAATGGTTCTGAAGAACCTAGGGACAGGATAGGAAGAAAGACGCAGACATAGAGAATGGACTTGAGGACACAGGGAGGGGGAAGGGTAAGCTGGGACGAAGTGAGAGAGTGGCACTGAGATATATACACTACCAAATGTAAAACAGATAGCTAGTGGGAAGCAGCTGCATAGCACAGGGAGATCAGCTCGGTGCTTTGTGACCACCTAGAGGGGTGGGATAGGGAGGGTGGGAGGGAGACACAAGAGGGAGGGGATATGGGGATATATGCATACATACAGCTGATTCACTTTGTTATACAGAGAAACACAACATTGTAAAGCAATTATATTCCAATAAAGATGTTAAAAAAAAAAGAAAAGAAACTAAAGAGATTTTCACTATAAATGAAACAATTCAAATATGTAACAGAAGTATTTTAACTCTTAAGGTCAGCCTTCTTCATTGTGTACCATGGATGTAAGAAGATATAACAGATAGCTAGAGACGAGATGGAGGGAGGGAGGAAGGAAGGAAAGAAGGAAGGAGGGAGGGAAGAAACTCATCACAGAAGAATTTCTGCGATTTGTATAATTAGCCCAGTGACTCTTGGAGCACAAAAGCAGTTTATCAAAAACGTATGTGCAGAAGTTAATATCAGCTGACGTTTCTAAAAAGCAGGCCAGAGCAGACGAAGGATAACTTCTAACTAATGTGGAGCAAATTAAATTTTAAGAGGCTTTAATGCATCTGTTCTAACTTTAATTGCATTGCCCACCGTCAAAGTGACTACAATATGCATGTCACTTCTTAAAAAATGTCACTTGTTTTTCAACTAGTATATTCATAATACCTACAAAAATTATTCAAATACTATAATTTAATGTTATTTTTCTGTTATTAATTTTATAAATACCTTTCAGTATGAGAATATTTCAAGGTTTTTTTTTAAAGCAACAAAGTATAGCTAGCTGTTTTTGGTCCCGTAATACCTTAAGAGTCCATCACTAAAAAAAATATTTTAAATGCAATCATAATTATCCAAACACAAAACATCAATGTACTTATTAAATCAAGTGGTTAAAAAGGGTCCTTACTGCAAAATCCTCCCTCCACTGGTGGGCTGCTTGAACTTTCTCTGCTTCCAAAGCCAGGCGCTGGAAAGAAAACAAGAAATCTTAGAATTCAAATGACCACATGAATACATAATTGTTATATAGTGCTTGGGTTTTCAAATCAATTATTAAGACACACAAAAAAGAAGAGATTCCTTATTCGTGATTCATAAATTCTAAATCATTTAATACTTTAATTTACTAAAGTTGATACATGTATTCACTCTTCAGTAATATAAATAGCACAGTATTCTTGAATACCGTTAAGTTTACTACCTCTGCCATCATTGGCAGTAGTGTCCACTTCGAGTGCTTTCTATCAATGACTAACATTTCATTTGTTTTTTTTTAAAAAAGCTTTGATCACTATATTAATCTTAGTGGAATCTTGCTTTTCATAAATACCTTTATAGCATATATTTCTATATAAGTGGAAAGGAAGTAACAATGAGAAATCAATAAATATGTGCTAAGTGCTGTATAGGCACCTTCTTAATAGCATTTTTAGTTTTTTACCAAAAGCCACAAAAATGTAATAATTTTCTCCTTGCTAAAGTACATTCTTAAGAGTTTATTCAAATACCCATGAGTAACAAACAATCATAATCCGTAATCTGAAAAGGCTTTATTTCCCCTTCACTCTTATATGCCAAAGTCGTTAGAGAATTCTAGCCTGACCTATTTTCCTTTAGCACTTTTAAAATGTTATTCCGTTAGGTTCAGCTGGAGATGAAATGCCTATTGTCAGCCTGCTAATGACTTTTTGTGAATAAATTCTTTTTTTTTCCCCTTGCCTAACAGTTTTTAGAGTTTTCTCTTTGTATTTTCCAGTGTTATTATCATGTTCTCCATGTGCTAAACTTTCACAAGACACAGTAACATTTAGTGATTAAGAACAGATTTGAAACCTGACTGCCTGGGTTTAAATACCAACCCTGCTGCATACTAGCTGTGCAAACTTGGGAAAAGTTAAGTCTCTCCTCCCCTTTTCTAATAGGAATAATGTCAAAATCTGCCTCATGGGTTGTTGAAAGGATTAAATGAGATACTATATATAAAGTGCTTAGAACAGTGCCTGGCAGACAGTAAGCAAATATATATGTCAGCTATGTAACTATGAAGGACAATTATGATTCCATTTGTACATTGTGTCCCTTTGAGTACTGAGTTCACCTGTAGCCTGCCCCCCACACAGCTAGGAGACAGGCAAAATGGGACAAGTATATCAGTAAATATAATAAATGTATTAAACTCATTTATTAGGAGATAGAAATGATCAGGTTAGGTTTTAGAAAAGTATAATCTCATAGTGGTTTGCTGATTCACGTTTTTGATCTTTCACTATGAACTATACGTCAGTGTGTGCTCTTGATGTGGAAGTCTAGCCCACACTGGGGAATGGAAACATCCCTTTCGACTAGTTTTATATTAGTGTATTGGCTTTTATTCCCTCTTATTTAATATTAGAATCATTTTTCTAAACTCTTATATAGGTATTACCAATGACTACAAAATACTGCATAGTGGGAAATCTCAAGTTAAGAATCCCTAAACTGAATTAATTTAAAGGAAAAATTCTCCAGTGTGCTTAAATGACAATGGTTTCAGCTTATCAACTACTAGGCAGCAATGGAACATAAAAGAAGCTAGTAAATGTAAGATACTGTACCAGGGAGAGTAACCCAGAAAAGGTTCTCTATCCCTACAAGGTCAAAAACCTAAACAGAGAAAAACCAAGGGAAAAGTGTATACATCTCAGTAATATTTATCACAATATTTTTGGAAACTCAAATTCCGTGTGAAAATGTTGCAAGAAAGTGAATAAAATGGCAAAACAAATGGAAATGGAAGCCATTTCTTTATAGGAAAACTTTAGTAGGGAAGATAGAAAAAGAAAAGACAGAATGAGAAAATAAACACAAAGGCATATTCTTGACAAAATTCAGAATATGTCTTCCCTCATTTTTAACAGGCCACATAAGAACAACTAAATTGTTCATATGTATGGGGCCAATAATAAAATTAAGCATTTTGTGAATTTAAACAAAATACTGGGTAACATATAAATAAGTTAAATAATTTTTTAGATTAAGAAATATTAGAACTCTAAAATGTCTTGAAGAGGGATATTAACATGTTTTCCTCACGAGACGCACAGAAGGAGGCTGCCACCCCAACAAACAAAACACATTGGGGGACATTCACCCACAAGGCCATACGTGGTTTGCAAGACACCAGCTCTAACTCAACCATGCTGTGCTCTACTCTGGAGAGCAGGAGAAGGTATAACTTAATGATCTGACTCAGAATCACATGGCTTATAATATGAACTTAATCCATGTTTAATAAGCCATAGTGACAGTAATCATCACAGTTAATTATTTCTAGGAAAAAAAAGTTAAAGAGGGATGAACAATGGTCACAAACTATCAGACAATTCTCCTAGGGGGAGGAGAGTCCAAATCATCTTTATTTCTAATATATATATATATAAACACTAATTTTATCAAGTAAATGATATTTATTGCAAGATTTTGAGATAGTTTCAGAAACCTAAAGACCTGTAGTTATGTATAAGAAAAAAAAAAGTGTGTTTTAAAAGGTTAGCTTAGAGTTGGAAAGTTGCTAAATTTTATATCCCCAGCTTGGAAATCTAGGGATACATAATCATGAAAATGCACTACTATTATCTTCTTTTTTCATGAAGAAATTAATTTTTTTTTTTTTTTTTTTTTTACCTAGCAGATTTCACGACAAAGCAAACTACAGAACTTTAGAGACTTAGCCTACCTTGGGGAGTGATACAAATAGTTGCTGATGGTGCTTTTTCTTGTGGCAAAAGACCAGCTAGTCATGACTCATAGAAAACTGACATGTCTTCTGGACACTGCAAGTCCCTAATTAACTTCTATTCTAGTCAGGTGACATTTTATTTTTAAAGCCAATGACCTACCATTAAATGCCACAGGCAAATTGTGTTAAGACTGATAAAATTCCTACCTAATAAAATGTGAATATTTGCTCAGTAGGACATCCCTGTTTCCATAGTTAGCCATATATATATATAAATAGACCCATAGCAATAACCTACTTCAGAAAAAGAAAATATATCTTTTCTCATTTAATTCATAGTACAGTTTAATATAGTATCAAACATTAAAACCAGATGGAGAACCAGATTGAAACAAAAAACCCAGCTCAGCGTAAATACCTACAAGAGAAAATTGAAAATTCTGCTCATATTAAGGTAAGTGAGAAAGTTTCATTAAACGGCTTTATTATAAATGAAACAGCGCATGTATATATGAAAATCCTTTGGGTATGGAATGATAAGTATATATACAATGTCATAAAGGTAATAATAATATGTACATCCCTACCTACCTACTGGTTTGAGCATTTAAAATAAAAAACCATTTAAAAGACTATTTTAAGGACTCACAAGTTTAACAAAATGGACTTGAACATAAGCCTTCCGACTCCAAAGCTTATTCTTATTCCACAAGACCGATCTTTAGTTCCCACTAAACCCATTAAAGTGTTAACATCACTTGGCATTCATAGAATACATGAAGACATAGTAGTATCAAAATAAAAAACACTGGTAGAAAACTATTTCAGATTAATGGAAAATTTCCCAGTAATTTTTAGAATTTGCTAAAGGCAAATTCTAAAAACAGCACAACATGTCGTATGTCAATTTGGAAACTATCTTTACATAAGTCTTGCCCTCAGATCCTGAGAGAATGCTGCTAATCAGAGAAAAAGCTCTTGATATGCAGTGATCTGCAAGGAAAAAAAGAAAAAGAAAAAAGAAAGAAATAGATAATGGGAGAGGTTTTATCAGATCAGAGAAAGATCAGCTCCCTTGAAGGCCTATTCATTCTCAACCTTCACCTTTTTGTCATATCTTTATCTCTTCCACTAGCATTGCATCTGGCAAGTGATATGAAAGTTTAATAAAAGCAGTATAACAGTACAGTATAAAAAGAAATAATTCTATCATTCTCCTTAACAATACTTAAATGTATTTTTTTCTTGGAAATAAGTATTTTCCAAACCTGTAAATAATTTGCTTCCTAGACTGTATGTTTATTGCAGATGGAAGATAAAGTTCTCTGAAACATTTAATTACAAAGAATTTTCTTTTGATAGTTTTGAAAGTAAACCTTCAGGGATCATATGACAGTTCCGTTAGACTCCAACAATGTTGGTACTTATATTAATAATATCAAGAATTGAAATATCATTCAAAGAAACATCTCTAATTCAAAATGATTTCTTTGGCTAGTGTATGTCAAGATTTTTCGTTCTAATAAGCAGGTAATAGTTATCCACAACAGACTTACCAGGAAAATATGCGTGTGTTATATGATTAATGTTCCAATAGTTAACACCCAATAAGGATGAACAAATTATTGTATTATGCCTCTGTTGACAAGTTTTCCCTATCCTCATCAAATGTTCTTAACATATCAAAAGAATCAGGATAATCATTTGAATGGTCTAACAATATCTATTGAAAATAGCAAACTTACGTGAAAGAACAGACTTCTATGTTCTGAAGAAAAGTCTACAGGTGCCATCAATAACTTTGGAGCTATAGTTAAAATAAGTATGCGCTTTTGAATCAGACAGATCTGGTTTACAATTTTGGTGCTGCTATTCACTAACTATAGGATTTAGGCAATGGACTTAACATTTTTCAGCATTTAACAATAATATCTACTTGATATATTTTCTATTGGTATGCTCAATACCTAGCATATTATAAACTCAAAGTTTTACTTTCATTTGAATCTTACAAACACAACTACCTAGAACAGAATATGTTAGAACTGTAATCACTGATGACCACTTCAATATGTACATAAGTGAGTTAAATGAATGAAAACATCTTAATGGTCCCTAAATTTTCACTGTATTTTGCTCTGCAAGAAAGCTCTTATCTATAGAACTATAGGGTGAGCCAAAAGCAAACGCAGTTTAGGGAATATAGCAGTTTAATACAGTAGTCAATAAAATTAGTTCTTCAGTTTATTTCATTTTATTTTTACTACAAATAAGATGAGAAAGGAGAGCAGATCATTATGTTCTGCTTTCTCACCTTATTTCCTGAAATATTTAAAAAAAAAGATTGAGGTTTGACATTTCTTTTGCATAAGGTGATAGAAAGCTTGAAGACCTCAATAGAAAAGATAACATCATAACTCCATGAATATTTAGTATAATGTTCCATCTAAAAGGTAAAAATACTCTTTTCTTTCTAATAACTTTCACCAAATAATGGGAAACAATGCAAAATGTTCACTTAAATTCACATAAAACAACGTATAAACAATGTTTCTTTAAATTCATATAAATATATATACCCAGCAGAATTCTACCAAAGCCTTCTAACAACTTGTTATATCCTAGTGAACAGGGAGTTTAGTATGCAAATCTTCACGTGTAGAGAAATTGCTTTATACTTTTTTAAAAATCACACCTGCTATACTTACGTATTGTTTAAAACGTTTTTATAAAGGAACATTATTGGTACTTTGAAAAAAGATCTATTGGCTAAAGAAGCCAGGCTGGAAACTGGGATTTGAGAAAAGTTACAAAAATTGAATAGGCTAACTAGGATGAGTTTTACCTTTGGCATGTTTTGACACCTGATGACTGTGATCGCTAGGTAAATGTACATCCTGACTGGGAGGATGAGAAGTACAGTGTGCATTTGCTCTTACTCAACAGACATTTACTTAGCACTTGCTACATAGAAGCATTCAGGAGAAACTACAGGACTCAGTTCCTGCTTCTAAAGGGAACTGCCGCACATTCATATATCATATATCATATCCTATATAACATACACTCGCACACACACTTAACAGCATAGGATCAGTGTTTGACAGATGCTTTCTTAATGGTTACAATATATATTTGTTAGTTTTAGTTTAGTTACAGTGGAATCAGTGACATGGTGAATAAATTTTTTAAAATATTGCTTTTATCAAGAATGGCAATGTCTCAAAAATAAAGAACAGGAAGGATTCTAAAAATAATGAGTACTGCTAGCCAATGACAAGTTTTAGCCTTGGTTCTTTTTATTTGTTTGGTTTGGGAGGAGATTAAAAGCACTGAAAAGTATAGAAACAAACAATCTGGAATTCATCACCCAGAATTCCTTTTTATCTTTAATTAAAATTTGCTTTATAACTTTTAATGTGAAAAATAAAATGTTACAAATAACCTTGAAGTTCACCTTATTCATCCCTTGACCAATTTCCCTACCCACAGCAATCACTATAAATGTATTTGTCTGTATCCTCTGGCATTGTGTGGCATGCATTTTTTAAAATTATGTGAACGTTATCTGACATTGATATTGTTGATTCTTCTTTCTAATAGGCTGTATGCAGGTTGAATACCGAAGAGAAATTCCACCAGCTTCATGGGGGAAATGATTTGTCTAAAGTGAAAGCTATCACCCTTGCAAGTGATGGTTTAGATTGGACAAGAGATTTGGTTAATGTCAATGAGTTTCGAGAAATGGTTTGCTGGTGGTTTTGGAAAGTAAAGATAATGCATGGAGGAGGGAAGAATCCTCAGGGAAACAAAGCTGGAACCATCTCTTAAGCCCCCTTTTCAGCACCAAAAGCCTATGCATTTATTGCATCTTTATCATCAGAACACAAAACAGGCCTTATTTGTAAACATAGACCTACCTATTCCATCTCTCCATCAAGAGACCATCATTCAGTTCTCATAGGCGCTACTCATGCAGTTTGAAAGATGCTAAATCAACACTTAAGCAAGGCAACTTATCCAAAGATATGACAATCCCCTTTCAATATGGTTCAATGGCTTAGCAAGCCCACTCTTACACAGATGACTAAATTCTGTTTTTACATTTTACTTATGCTTGTCTAAAGCATACTTTTGCAGACTTTCTGCTTTTAATGACATGAAACATGAGCACATAATTATAATCATTATCTTTCTTTTTTTTCACATCATTTTCCTTTTTTTAGCAGGGTAGTCCCAAATTGATTCCAAGACACACAAGAAAATGTTTTTTAAAAAATAAAATCCAATTTTAATTTAGAAAAATATATTCCAATGACTTGAGGAATTCTACCAAACCCGGTAAAATAACTTGGCATCAGTTCATCTACTTGAGTTTATGGAGGGGTTAAAAAAAAGGAGTTTGCCTTTTTGAGCATTGCTTCTCAAGTGAAACAGAAAAGACTACATAACATACAACTTTTAATACATATTTTGATTAAAATTATTTGTAGACTGACCAAGTAGAAATAAAGTATGTAATCTTGCTATTTATGTCTACTCAAATATTTTAACACTTCTGTACATACTGGAACCGTGACATAAGTAGAGGATTATCAAGATTAATAGCGAAACATCAATTTTTGACTATATTAAGCAAATCATATACAAATCTTATACTGTACTCATAAGGTACAATGTAAGGTTACAGATTATTTCTTTTAGATTACCTATCATTTTCCTACAATTGATTTCATTCCAGGTTATATGAAATAAAAATTTTATAATATGAATACTATTTTTCTTTCTAGTGTAAGATTTAAGGGCATATAATATATGCAAAACATATAAATAAAAGTTGCTGAAATCAAGCCAGTCATCATTTATTCTCTTATTTGTGGCCCAGTGAAAATTAAATCTTTTGGAACATGGCTTCTGGATCTTGTTGTACAGATTTCAGCCTGGATCTGCCATATTCAGGAAATGCTTTTGAAATTAACCACAAAGCTTCAAGTCTAATATTCAGAGATATAATTAGCTCCAAATAAATTGGCAGACTCTTGGAATACATAAGCCAGGTAAAGGAGATGTCATCTGGTAAGAACAGCAAAACTCTATCAGTAGTGAAAGTAAATTAATACACAACTCGCAATTATCACTACCTTTTTCTTGGCTCTACAGCACCAACACTAAAATAAAAGACTGTTGAACTGAATATAATTTCTATATCAGCTCTACACTTTGACACATGAGAAGAATCACCAGATAAGCCTGTTAAAATCACCTGGACCACATACAAACCCACTCAACCCCACAACCATCCAAAGATTCTGATTCTATACTTGGTATCATTCCCAGAAATCTACATGCTTAATATAATACACCTTTTCCATGGACTAAACTTTGAAAACACTCCTCTAGAGGGTAACATTTTTAGCAATATTAGACATATGGATTTAATTACTCTGAAAAACACCGTTCAAAATAGAAGCACAATTTGATAGACGGAAACAAAAATAACCCACTAGTGCCCTATCCTTACACTATCCTGACTCCCATCACGTAATTTATCTCTCTCCATCTTTTTCTGTTTTTTTCTCTCCCTTCCTGCTCCCTCATTCCCTTTTCCCTCTCCTCTCTCTCTCTCTCACCCACTTTCAATAAACTACTAAATGCGGGTTCATTAGGCACAGGACACAGTTCTTTCATGTCTGTACACACCCAGTATTTCACACAATGTGTGGCAGAGAGCTGACGTTCAATTGCTGTGTGTAGAAATGTATAAGTAATCATTTCCAAACACTGTCAAGGTTTTATCTCAGTTGTATCAAGATTTATAACTAGGTTCACTTACATTATCACCATTCATTATCGTGATACTTTTGAGAGGCCACAAAACTTGTTCCCACATGACAAGCATATTCCTGAATCAATACATCACTACCTAATTCTTAAAAATTGCTGGATTAATTCATCACCACCTGATCCTTAAAATTTAGTAGAATTTGGCTGTGAATGTGATAGGGACCCAGACTAATCCACGTCATTCCACTCTGGGATTCTAGAACTAATCTATCGATATCATCAGTTGCCTTATTCTTTAAATGTCGAACACCAATGCAGGTTCAGAAATCCAAGAAACCACATCCACAATGGCCACCCGGGTCCATTTTGGCTGCCTGAACCATAGTTCCTCCATTCTCATTCTTAAATGATTTTAATTATGTCATCACTCTTCCCTCTGAATTAATCCTACAACCAATCACCGTTTGGGAGACAATTCTCCACGCGTCTCTCATGTTTCTGCACCACATGTGAACAGAGGCAGGGACAGCCTCTGCTCTGGATTATTTTCTCAAGAATGTTCGTGTAGCAAACAGCCTTGGAAGACAGAGAGTGTCTCCCTGCAGGGCAGAGGACAGATTTATCTGTTGCTCAGGGAAATAAAAATAATCCTGGGGGGTAAAATTTAGGCAGGCTTGCTGGTAGGCGCCCTTTAAAAGAGTGGGGTTTCCCAAGTTCAGGGTTCAGGGTTCCTCAGCTGTGACACCAGCTCATGGCACAGGCACCGTCCACCTGGGCTGCTCAGTATGGCCCCCTAGACTTGATGGTCAGGAGTTACCCGTGGGAACACAAAGCCCATACTGCCTCCTGTGTGGGGAGATAGAAATCCATTGCATCCAACTCAGGGAGGCTCCTGAACCAGTGAAATGCTGGTTGGCTAGCTTGTTAGCTTGCACGAAGGGTAGAATCTCAGATCCTTCCCACTACTTGATATACCATATCTGGTTGAGCCTGCTTCCATAAAAATGTTCACTGGTCCATCTCCATATCTTCAAACTTCCACCATCAAATAACGGATGTAATCTTTATTTTGTCTCCAGTTCTTTCCTGAGCGTGCATTTTGCACCCTTCTCAAAGTGTGTCTAGACCGGCAGGGGCAGCACCACCTGGGAAAAGGTTAGACTCCCATATTCTTAGATCCCATCCCAGACCTGCTGAATAGAAGCTCTGGGGGTGGGTCCTATCAATCTATGTTTTAACAAGACCTTCCTGTGATTCTAATATGAACTAAAGTTTGAGAAGCACTGCTCTAAAATAAAAATGCATAGCACTGTTCAAGCAGAACAATGCTATTACCTTAACAGCAAGCTCTTAAAGCTGTAGGAAATAAAATGAGAACAAACTATTTGTTCTAAAGCCCTCTTTTTGAAAACACAAACCTTGTAAATCAGACATACTGGAGACGATTCAGAAGTCTAAATATTCCCTTGTATATATGTGCCACATCTTCTTTATGCACAATATATCTGTATCTTTAGCCACGGTCTAAAATTACCTTCTCTTACAATTTTTTTCTTTGAAATATATTATTGAAACACACTGCCTTAATCTGCCTTAATTTATGGTCTTTACGGTTCTCTCCTTCCTTCCTCCCCTTCTTCCTTCCCTTCTTTCTTGTGTATAGGATACTAAGTGGGTTAAACTTGCTCAGTTCTTATGAGCCCACTACTCACAATTTGCAGGCACTTTTATAGGCTTCAGGCTTCATTTTGTTTTTCATATGTTGGTTGGCAAATACAGCATAAAGCACAAAAGTTTATGCTAGTTAGAAAGGGAGAAATTGCTTTACTTACAAGAAAGTGATCAAATTTTGTAGGAAGCAGGTAATATAAAAAAAACTGGTGAAGTATGCAACCACTTTTAAAAAGAAGGAAAAAGATGTGTTAAGACCATTTTTCACTGTCAGATGCTTTGCGTGAGGCTCTGCCTTCCTGTAAATCTAGGAATGCATCAAAGTTCTCATGAGTTTTACTAGTCTATGAAAAGAGTAAAAATACTATTTAATTGAACATGATGCAAATTGACATACTTAATAAAAAAGATGTAGTATAATAGATGAGAAGTACCTTTGAAATTATTTTTTTGCTACTTTATTTCTAATCTTTTGTTTTTAAGAAAAAACAGAAGGTGAGTCCAAAAGCTTCAACTCTCTTAAAAGACCATAACTAGACACAGGAATAGAAATAAATGCATCTGGTCACAGAACGTATATTTGTAATTTATCTTTAGTTTCATATATGCATACCTATGATTTTACATATGTAGTAATAAACTGAGAACAAGTGAAAAAAAAAGACTATCAGGAAGGGCAGATTAAAAAAATCTACCAGGGCTTCCCTGGTGGTGCAGTGGTTGAGAATCTGCCTGCCAATGCAGGGGACATGGGTTCGAGCCCTGGTCTGGGAAGATCCCACATGCCGCGGAGCAACTAGGCCCGTGAGCCACAATTACTGAGCCTGCACGTCTGGAGCCTGTGCTCCGCAACAAGAGAGGCCGCGATAGTGAGAGGTCCGCGCACCGTGATGAAGAGTGGCCCCCACTTGCCGCAACTAGAGAAAGCCCTCGCACAGAAACGAAGACCCAACACAGCCATAAATCAATAAATCAATAAATAAAAATTTAAAAAAAATCTACCAAATTTATTTTGATATCCTAAAGTGAAAACTAACTTAAAAGGTTTATCCTGTCAGTAAAGGATCATTTTTTTATATATAACTTATCCTTCAGCACATAGTAATCACTAAAGTGTTTATCACCATATTTCCTTTGTCATAATTTAAGAGTTTTAAAACAGCCTGAATTATTAACCCTCCAAGTCAACTCACAGACAGACAGACATCCATTACCTTCCACTGCCCTGAATACTCTTTGACCAGGTAATTTAAGAGGGTAGTTACAACACATAAATTTAAAGTACTAGTAAATGCATTAACTTCCTAGTATTACATAGTAACTAAAGTTATTACATAAAGTATTCAGCTATTCTGAACTTAATTTTGAAGTTAGCTCTTATTTTTAGTTAAAATTTTGTGCAGGGCTTGTTCAACAATTCTGGAAACCATAAAAGATGTACTGACTTTGAAAATAGGGGAGAATTTATTTAATTTTTCTATGCTTCTGTTTCTTCATCTGTAAAACAGAGATAATAATACCTATTCACAGAATTGTTTAGGGATTAAATGAGATTTTTGCTAAATAAACACAGCAGTGACATGTTCGTCAACATTAGCTTTTAGGAATTAAGAAGAGGAAAAAGGAGTTCTTTCACTTTATTGAAGGTATAATCAAACAGCTATCAATATATGTCACTATGGTCTAAGTAAATGGCAGTGTGTCCAAGGTCTTGTCAGATTACGGCTGCTTGAGCCAACCTCCATCCTTTTAATTTTACAATAACCATTTTGCATCTCCAGCTCCCCTCCAACCACCCTCCCTTTGATTCTTACTCTATCAAAGGAGATTTGTTTCCTTTACCTCAGGCTACCCTCTGACTGGCTGTAAACTATTTATCATTCCTGCCATGTTATCTTCATTTCTTTTTAGTTTTAAATAATTTACCTTTGAGTTTCATTAACTCTTCACAGGCTGCCCATGTGGTGAGTGGGTTGTTGGCTCAGAAAAAAGAAAAAAAAAATCTAATCTTACACGGTAGGCAAATTTTCTATTTTGCTAATGTTGCTATGGAAATACTCCTTTTATTTTCTGTTTTTGCTAATACATTGGGGGTGAATGTATCACATTCTGTGGTAGATAAAAGTGTGTACTGTGTGCTCCTCCCCCACTTGTATTATTTCTCCTCCAAGGATTTGGAAAATCACTATCATGTGTAAATCAGTCAAATTGGCAAAATATGCAATTTACTAGGTTTTTTCAAATATCAGAAACATCATCCACTACTAGTCTGCAGAAAACATGCCATTCCTGTTCCTCCCTTTGACAGAGAAGGTGGTTTTTATTTTTTTATTCATTTTCTTTATTTTATCTTTTACTTTTTGGCTGTGCCACACAGCTTGTGGGATCTCAGTTCCCCAATCAGGGACTGGACCCAGGCCACGACAGTGAAAGCACTGATATTCAGTATTTTTTGGTTTTTACTTTTAACTTGAGTAATATTATTATTTCTCCTTACCCTCAAGTAAGTTTTAACAATTTGAGTAAAAAGCTTCCAGTAAATGATAATATCAAATTTCTCTTAATAATGCTCACACTATTATCCTATAACTTTCTGCTCATATTTCTTAGATATAAACTTCTAAGAAGTGATAAAATTTTAAACCCTTGGCTCTCAGGTGGAAAGTTCAAGAAGGCTTTTTTTTTTTTTCCTTTTTAAGAAGATTAAAATTGTATATTCATTATACAAGGCACATGATGTTATTAAGAATAATGATGGTTAAAATGTGTGTAGCTCTTCACAATTTATGGAATTTCTTTTACAGATGGCACCTCAGTTGACCATCATAATGAGATAAAAAATAAGAAGGGCTGACATCATTTTCATATTTATTCTTTGCCAAGCACCTTATAGGAATTATGCCATCTGTCTTTCTTACAAACTTAGTAGATACATCTTTTATAGAGGAGTAGACACACTTCGGAGAGCCAGTAATGTAGGGTAACTTAAACAGCTCTGAGGTCTGTTTGCTCATCTACACATGGAATTAATGATAGTATCTACTATGCTTGTAGGATGGGATAATTCCTATAAAGTGCTTAGCAAAGAGACAATGGTGGAGGAGCTGGAATTTGAATAAGGCTACCTATTCCAGAGCCCTGCCCCTAGCCTACCTTTGAAAAGAAGTTATACAACTTGCCCTCAATATCACATAAGTAGAAGAGAAACTATGAACAAGAAGTAATTTCTTCTCATTCCATATTCAGCAGAGAGGAGCTCAGGTATGTATGTATCAAACAACCAATGAAGCACTTTAAAAAAGTTGCCCTCAGCATTTGATGTCTTGCTCATTTTCTAATTAGCAGAATTCTTTCACATCTGATTATTTTTCTGTCCCCACCCTACTGCACTCCACTGCTTTGCCATAGCATTTCTAGGCTAACACAATAGGTGAAATGAGATAAAGTTGCATCTAAAGTTTCGCTAATCTAAAAATTAGATAAGCGTTATCCACCCTGATAACTCAAAAGTGGCAATGTTACTATCAATAGGAATGAATATCAAGAATGGAAGAAATGATCAGTTCAAAACAAACAAACAAAAAATGCACTGTGGAGGTAAGTTCCCCTCCTCAAAAACTCCACTAACTCAATCCTTTAAGAGAGATCTATGATACCTAATGATTAAAAAGGCAAGTGAAGGGGAAGAATGGTGCCTAGTTTGGACACACAGACTGTATCTACTCTGTCCAAGTTTGAAACAGCAGATGAAATGTTCCTGCAGAGATTTATTTACCCAGGGTATCTAGGAGCTTTCAATATACCTCTAGCTGTCCTTATCCCAGTCCCCAAGGACTCGTGAAAAAAATGCTAAAAATTATTTTACCAAAATCTCTGTAAGGGATTAATGGCCCAAAGTGCAACTTTGATGTGTGTTACGGAGCGAAGTGAAGTGAAGGGTGCAGGGTGTTACTGTCATTCGTGTTACTGTGGTGTGACCAACCCAGCAGGCTCCAAAATGCCTCAGCCTGAAAGAGATGGAGGGTTATTGCCATATGCAGAGACAGTCTCAAAGAAATATGTTTGGGCAACTAAGCTTTTAAAAGCTTATCACACTCCTTTTTTATCTCCAGGTTGAGTAACATGTTGGGGAACATGTTAAAGCAAAGGGAATAGAATGGAAGACTCCTTGAAAAGTGATCTAATAGTGATCATAATAGCTAACGAGTATATATCCATATATGATAATATGATGCATCCAAGAAAGATGCATGATGGATTTAGACACAGATCTGAATTCTAACTGTGGCTCTCCCACTTATTATGTATAATCTTTAAACCCCAGTTTCTTCTCGTATAAAAAGAAGATGATGATCTCAAATATCCTCACAAGTTTATGGTGAAAATTTAATGTCACAATAGACATTAAACCAACTAAGACTTAATCATATCTCTAAAGTTGTCTTTTCCTTCCATAACCCTTGATCCACTTTTAAGGTCACAAATGATAATAAATGATTTTATAAAATCCATGAATCTATACTTCACACATACCTAGTTTTAAATAAATATCAGTAATATAAAACCTGGCATAGTGAAAAAATGATTTGGTGAATACTGAAAAATATGAGCCTATTTTCAACTGAATGCACATGAAATCTGCGTTTCTACTTCCAATCAATCTCACAGGTTGAAGGTAAGTACCATAATAATCCATAAAGCGAGTACATTCTGAAAGGATTAGTCATCCGAAAGTAAAAACTGTATAGAAAATTATTAAATTGGAATCCTTTCAAGTATCATAGAATCTTGAAATGATCTAGCCTACAGAATATTAACAATGGAAATAAGGACAATGTACAATAGTATTTATTAAGCCAGCAATATCTGTAGATGAGAATCACTTCAATTACAACATCAGAAAAGGTGAAAAGATCATCTACACATAAATAGGTAAACATAACAAGAAAAAAAGATAGCAATAGTCAAGATTTCTGAGGAAATTGCTAATAGCCATCAACAAATTAAAAATGATTTAATTAATCAAATCAATCAATGTGTATTTGTAATCACCTCCTTTCTATCTGAAGAACTTGATTTTAGGAGCTACGTAGAATGCTGTGATAAGCTGAGAGCTAAACTTCATGCTCAGATCATAGCACATCGTAATCTACCTAGGGAAAAGATCACAAAGAGAAAGAAACATAAAATAGACCAAAAGTATACTAAGAAAATATTAGTTTTGATTAGATGGATTTGTGAAAAAGGTAGGAAGCAGAACAAGAATTTAGCAGACAGGGAGAAAATGATATCTGATGGGTAAGACAGTGAAAAACAAAACAATACAGTGGTCATATTTAAGGAATAGTTTACTTGTTTGGTTTGTTGTATGTCAAATAAAGTAATGTAGCATGAATTTGTCTAAGAAAATAAGGTAATATGTTGTTGAAAAGCATCACTGTAGGAAATTGGTACGATGTCTACCTTCTAAATAACCAGTAAAGAAAATCAGGTTTTTAAGAATCCACCAACTTCAACACTATGAAAGGAATATTTGGGCTGCAGTGTTCTGGTCTTATTTAATGCATAAGAAGAGTATTAATGGGATTATTTAATGGGTAACAGAGTAATACAGACTGGTGACTGGGAATCCAGAAAGATGTAGCAGGCTGCATGTGTCCCTAAATTTTTCCCTGCTTGGCCAATAGTGCTCTAAAGTTTCTCCATCCAAGATTTATTCATTTGGCCTAAACCTGTATTACTTATTCCAAAAGTGCTCCTAAACTGAAATATCCATAGGAATAGTCATCATGAGTTTTCTTAGCATGGAATTACTGAGACTTCATTTATTATATTGTTTTTAGAGATGGGAGACAAACAGGATACCAGAAAATGTGAAATTTCACAAGGATTTACAAGCAAAGATGAATAAAAGCATTACTTTAGACTAACAGGTACCACCTGATTATGGCATGTCCAGGGAAAGGTTCAGAGCAGTAGATCCTGGAGAGAAATGAAAGAGCAGAGAAGAACTTGATTTTGACAAAATGGGATACAGGAGGGACAAGAACACACACAGGAAAGGTTTCATTCACAGAGTTGTTATTGAGTGAGTTGCTGGAAATACACAGATGAGGAAAGAGTCATAGCTGCATTAGGGCTACTCAAAGGGATAGATGTGATTTTGCTTTAGAAAAAATTTAAATTATTTTTTTTAATAATGAATGAATTAAAAGTTTACAGTAAAAAAATGGAATGATGGGAGCCACAAACTTTATTTCAGATACATTTTAAAGATAAGCAATTTGAAATGAGTTTATTGTTTGAAATTATTAGCTAAACCTGCCTTGCCTTGAAACAAATTCCCTGTTATAGAATTTGTAATCAAACAGTGGAGTGTCCAATTATGGGAAACTGCCATTTTTGGACTCCTGACTGAATGATTTTTAAGTCATAGAAGCAAAATTTTATAACTAAAAGTAACAATCCTAGAAGCAAAAATAATATTGCTATTCACATCCACAGAAAGAATTATCTCCACAGTAAGACTGTATTGCTCTTGTTCTATGCATGGAGAATTCAGTTTATCAATTAGTTTTTCTTTATCCTGAATGTAAGCCAATGTTTAATCGCTTCATATCCATAACTGTATTAACCTTGAATAAATTGTTTTAAATAAAAAAACATGTTCTATGACACAAAGGAGATTAATTACTAAAAGACAATAGCAATCCTTTGCTATCAATCAAACAGGCAGAAAAGCATGGCCACCTAGTGAGGGTTCAGCTTCATTAACTTTCCTCAAATCTCATTTGTAATATAAAAGACCACCATATATTCAATTCCCAGAAAGATAAATTTAATCAACCCAATAGTGTGTGGATTTGTTTATACCACCATTACTCATTATCTAGCCGCAATCTCATGCTCCCTTCAAATTGTAATATCATCTTATTAAATATTCTCTGCTAGTACTTTGGACTGTTTTCAACTGAATAAAGGATTCCTCCAATATCCTTAAATGCATCACCGTGTCCTCTTGGCATTATGATAAAAAGTCAAGTCATAAAATCTTATGTTGTGAGTCCCTCCCATCAAGAAACTTCCAAAAGCCTCTTAGATAGCCTCCTCCACCAGAGGGCAGACAGCAGAAGCAAGAAGAATTACAATCCTGCAGCCTGTGGAACAAAAACCACATTCACAGAAAGATAGACAAGATGAAAAGGCAGAGGGCTTTGTACCAGATGAAGGAACAAGATAAAACCCCAGAAAAACAACTAAATGAAACGGAGATAGGCAATCTTCCAGAAAGAGAACTCAGAATAATGATAGTGAAGATGATCCAGGACCTCGGAAAAAGAATGGAAGCAAAGATCAAGAAGATGCAAGAAATGTTTAACAAAGATCTAGAAGAATTAAAGAACAAACAGAGATGAACAGTACAATAAATGAAATGAAAAATGGACTAGAAGGAATCAATAGCAGAATAACTGTGGCAGAAGAACGGATAAGTGACCTGGAAGACAGAAAGGTGGAATTCACTGCTGTGGAACAGAATAAACAAAAAAGAATGAAAAGAAATGAACACAGCCTAAGAGACCTCTGGGACAACATTAAACGCAACAACATTTGGATTATAGGGGTCCCAGAAGGAGAAGAGAGAGAGAAAGGACCAGAGAAAATATTTGAAGAGTTTAGAGTTGAAAACTTCCCTAACATGGGAAAGGAAATAGCCACCCAAGTCCAGGAAGCACAGAGAGTCCCATACAGGATAAACCCAAGGAGAAACATGCCGAGACACACAGTAATCAAATTGGCAAAAATTAAAGACAAAGAAAAATTATTGAAAGCAGCAAGAGAAAAACAACAAATGAAATACAAGGGAACTCCCATAAGGTTAACAGCTTATTTATCACCAGAAACTCTACAAGCCAGAAGGGAGTGGCATGATATACTTAAAGTGATGAAAGGGAAGAACCTACAACCAAGATTACTCTACCCAGCAAGGATCTCATTAGATTCGATGGAGAAATCAAAAGCTTTACACACAAGCAAAAGCTAAGAGAATTCAGCACCACCAAACCAGCTCTACAACAAATGCTAAAGGAACTTCTCTAAGTGGGAAACACAAGAGAAGAAAAGGACCTACAAAAACAAACCCATAACAATTAAGAAAATGGTCATAGGAACATACATATCAATAATTACCTTAAACGTGAACGGATTAAATGCTCCAACCCAAAGACACAGGCTTGCTGAATGGATACAAAAACAACACCCATATATATACTGTCTACAAGAGACTCACTTCAGACCTAGGGACACACACAGACTGAAAGTGAGGGAATGAAAAAAGATATTCCATGCAAATGGAAATCAAAAGAAAGCTGGAGTAGCAGTACTCATGTCAGATAAAATAGACTTTACAATAAAGACTGTTACAAGGGACAAGCAAGGACACTACATAATGATCAAGTGATCAATCCAAAAAGAAGATATAACAATTATAAATATATATGCACCCAACACAGGAGCACCTCAATACATAAGGCAACTGCTAAAGAGCTCTAAAAGAGGAAATCAACAGTAACACAATAATAGTGGGGGACTTTAACACTTCACTTACACCAATGGACAGATCATCCAAACAGAAAATTAATAAGGAAACAGAAACTTTAAATACCACAATAGACCAGATAGATTTAATTGATATTTATAGGACATTCCATCCAAAAACAGCAGATTATACTTTCTTCTCAAGTGCGCACGGAACATTCTCCAGATATGATGGATCATATCGTGGGTCACAAATCAAGCCTCAGTAAATTTAAGAAAATTGAAATCATATCAAGCATCTTTTCTGACCACAACGCTATGAGATTAGAAATCAATTACGGGGAAAAAACATAAAAAACACAAACACACGGCAGCTAAACAATATGTTACTAAATAACCAAGAGATCACTGAAGAAATCAAAGAGGAAATCAAAAAATACCTACAGACAAATGAAAATGAAAACACGATGATCCAAAACCTATGGGATGCAGCAAAAGTAGTTCTAAGAGGGAAGTTTATAGCTATACAAGCCTACCTCAAGAAACAAGAAAAATCTCAAATAAAAAATCTAACCTTACACCTAAAGGAACTAGAGAAAGAAGAACCAACAAAACCCAAAGTTAGCAAAAGGAAAGAAATCATCAAGATCAGAGCAGAAATAAATGAAATAGAAACAAAGAAAACAATACCAAACATCAATAAAACTAAAAGCTGGTTCTTTGAGAAGATAAACAAAATTGATAAACCATTAGCCAGACTCATCAAGAAAAAGAGGGAGAGGACTCAAATCCATAAAATTAGAAATGAAAAAGGAGAAGTTACAACAGACACCACAGAAATACAAAGCATCCTAAGAGACTACTACAAGCAACTCTATGCCAATAAAATGGACAACCTGGAAGAAATGGACAAATTCTTAGAAAGGTATAACCTTCCAAGACTGAACCAGGAAGAAACAGAAAATATGAACAGACCAATCACACGGAATGAAATTGAAACTGTGATTTAAAATCTTTCAACAAACAAAAGTCCAGGACCAGATGGCTTCACAGGTGAATTCTATCAAACATTTAGAGAAGAGCTAACACCCATCCTTCTCAAACTCTTCCAAAAAATTGCAGAGGAAGGAACACTCCCAAACTCATTTTGTGAGGCCACCATCACCCTGATACCAATACCAGACAAAGATACTACAAAAAAGAAAATTACAGACCAATATCACTGATGAATATAGATGCAAAAATCCTCAACAAAATACTAGCAAACAGAATCCAACAACACATTAAAAGGATCATACACCATGATCAAGTGGGATTTATCCCAGGTATGCAAGGATTCTTCAATATGTGCAAATCAATCAGTGTGATACACCGTATTAACAAATTGAAGAATAATAACCATATGATCATCTCATTAGATGCAGAAAAAGCTTTTGACAAAATTCAACACCCATTCATTATAAAAACTCTCCAGAAAGTGGGCATAGAGGGAACCTACCTCAACATAATAAAGGCCATATATGACAAACCCACAGCAAACATCATTCTCAATGGTGAAAAACTGAAAGCATTACCTCTAAGATCAGGAACGAGACAAGGATGTCCACTCTCACCACTATTATTCAACATAGTTTTGGAAGTCCTAGCCACAGCAATCAGAGAAGAAAAAGAAATAAAAGGAATACAAATTGGAAAAGAAGAAGTAAAACTGTCACTGTTTGCAGATGACATGATACTATACATAGAGAATCCTAAAAATGCCACCAGAAAACTACTAGAGCTAATCAATGAATTTGGTAGAGTTGCAGGATACAAAATTAATGTACAGAAATCTCTTGCATTTCTATACACTAATGATGAACAATCTGAAAGAGAAATTATGGAAACACTCCCATTTACCATTGCAACAAAAAGAATAAAATACCTAGGAATAAACCTACCTAGGGAGACAAAAGACCTGCATGCAGAAAACTATAAGACACTGATGAAAGAAATTAAAGATGATACCAAGAGATGGAGAGATATACCATGGTCTTGGATTAGAAGAATCAATATTGTGAAAATGACTATACTACGCAAAGCAATCTACAGATTCAATGCAATCCTTATCAAATTACCAATGGCATTTTTTACAGAACTAGAACAAAAAATCTTTAAATTTGTATGGAGACACAAAAGTCCCCAAATAGCCAAAGCAGTCTTGAGGGAAAAAGCGGAGCTAGAGGAATCAGACTCCCTGACTTCAGACTATACTACAAAGCTACAGTAATCAAGACAATATGTTACTGGCACAAAAACAGATATATAGATCAATGGAACAGGATAGAAACCCCAGAGATAAACCCATGCACCTATGGGCAACTCATCTATGACAAAGGAGGCAAGGATATGCCACAGAGAAAAGACAGTCTCTCCAATAAGTGGTGCTGGGAAAACTGGACAGCTACCTGTAAAAGAATGAAATCAGAACACTCCCTAATACCATACACAAAAATAAACTCAAAATGGATTAGAGACCTAAATGTAAGACCAGAAACTATAAATCTCTCAGAGGAAAACATAGGAAGAACACTCTTTGACATAAATCACAGCAAGATATTTTTTGATCCATCTCCTAGAGTAATGGAAATAAAAACAAAAATAAACAAATGGGACCTAATGAAACTTAAAAGCTTTTGCACAGCAAAGGAAAACATAAACAAGACGAAAAGACAACCCTCACAATGGGAGAATATATTTGCAAACGAATCAACAGACAAAGGATTAATCTCCAAAATATATAAACAGCTCATGCAGCTCAATATTAATAAAATAAACAACACAATCCAAAAATGGGCAGAAGACCTAAACAGACATTTCTCCAAAGAAGACATACAGATGGCCAAGAGGCACATGAAAAGCTGCTCAACAACACTAATTGTTAGAGAAATGTAAATCAAAACTACAATGAGGTATCACCTCACACCGGTTAGAATGGGCAACATCAGAAAATCTACAAACAACAAATGCTGGAGAGGGTGTGGAGAAAAGGGAACCCTCTTGCACTGTTGGTGGGAATGTAAATTGATACAGCCACTATGGAGAAGAGTATGGAGGTTCCTTACAAAACTAAAAACAGAATTACCATATGATCCAGCAATCCCACTACTGGGCATATACCCAGAGAAAACCATAATTCAAAAAGACGCATGCACCCCAATGTTCATTGCAGCACTATTTACAATAGCTAGGTCATGGAAGCAACCTAAATGCCCATCGACAGACGAATGAATAAAGAAGTTGTGGTACATATATACAATGGAATATTACTCAGCCATAAAAAGGAACGAAATTGGGTCATTTGTAGAGACGTGGATGGATCTAGAGACTGTCATACAGAGTGAAATAAGTCAGAAAGAGAAAAACAAATATCGTATGTTAACGCATATATGTGGAACCTGGAAAATGGTACAGATGAACCAGGTTGCAGAGCAGAAATTGAGACACATAAGTAGAGAAAAAACGTATGGACACCTAGGGGGGAAAGTGGCAGGGGGGTGGTTGTGTGATGAATTGGGAGATTGGGATTGACATGTATACACTAATATGTATAAAATGGATGACTAATAAGAACGTTCTGTATAAAAAAAAGATTAAATTAAATTAAAAGAAAAAAAAATCTTATGCTGTGAAAGATTGGAAGGGATCTCAGAGGCCATTGGGTCCATGCCTCTCACAGAGGGATGACAAAAGAGATGAAATAAAGACCTGTCAGTTTGGGCATTGAACAAGGCAACCCAAAAGTATTTTTGTTAGAAAGAAAGGTGTGCTATTGAATGATACCACAAAAATTACAAAATCTGATCCATTGTATTTACAGGTAAACAATTCACATTTAATAAGAATACTGCTAATGAGGGCAATAATAAACGATATGCTCCTAAAGAAGATGAAGGTTTTATGTACAACTTGAATAAATCTATTATCTATAAAGAGTTGCTTTTCTTTCTTCATCCTGATCTCCATACGATCCCGTTCGTAAACAATTACTAAGGATTTGTAAAGAGAAATCTAAGAGGCAAGGGGTCAAAAAGTTATTAAATTAATTTGCCTTAATTATTACTAGAAAATATGTACTTACACATTTACTGATTGTATATTGCATACTTTTTAAGATATATTTTTGCACCTATTCGATGTAAGGATTCTAGCAAGTGTATTTATTTAAATATCTTTATAATTTATTTCCAGTCTGGGGAATAATTTTTCAAAAGCTATTAGTTTAAAGGACTTTTGCAATATTAGCTTACTGATAAAAGCTTTGAGAGCTTCCCAAAGCAATCTGAATTTATTGAGCTGCTTTTCAGCAAAAAGGTGTTTAATTAGGTTGTCTCACACTTCTCTAAATCTGAAAACCTAATCACCACCTTCAAACTCAAAGTACGCATACAAGTTGCTTTGAATATTATCCTGTACAAAACTCTTGGTTTTTCCTTCCACTCATTTCCACCTTCTATCCAGGAAAACTTTGGTTTTTAAAGTATTCTGTATTTTTTAAAATCAAAGAAAATTAAAAAAAAAAAAATCAAAGCATGAATAAACCCAACTAATTTCTTTCTTCTCTTGTTAAGAGAGCATCCATGTGTGGGTGTGTGTGTTTGTGTGTGCCTGTGTAATAATCTTCAAGAATAAATTGGCATTTGAAAGCAGCTAATCAAAAGACAGGAACAAAGAAAAGTAAAGAAAATGAAAAAGCTGAATCATAGTGTTAATGGATATATTTCAAAGGAACAGGCTGCAATAAGCAGGCTTGGTCAGATACAATTTTCTCTCAATTAAGACTCACAATCATCTTAGAAACCCAAAGAAAAACTATCACTACTTACTGAAAGTTTAAGCCCCACACCCCTCCAAAAGAATCTCACCACATACTACAGGGAACTTCTTAAAGTCATATTTTCAGAAATCCATGCAGGTAAAAAAGTGTTTGATTCTTCTCTACCCGAGAGCTCCACTTTGCTCTGTGAGATATATATACATAAGCACCAAGATACAGTTCTTGCACTCAAGATTTTTACAGTTTAATGCAGAGAAACAGAAAAGGAAAAAAAAAAAATTAAATAGGATGACTAATGGAGTATCCTAAAGTCACTTAATAAAATATGGAATTCCAAAGAAGAAATAAGGGGAACATGACATTTAATCACTTAGTGCTAAGGGCCAAGCATGGTGCTAGGTAACTGCAGAATAACCCTATCAAAAGGTATTATCATCACTGTATTCATAGTGTAGAAACAGGCCCAAGGTCACCTAGCTAATTAAAACAGGAAATGTATATTATTTTGTTTGATAGCAAATGAAATAAATCTCTAAATTTGGAGAAAAAATTTAAAAATGAAGGTCCGGGTGGTGTGTGCCTCATAGAAAAGGGAGACTGACAAAGAGCTGATTTCAATTTCTGAATCAAAATGGAATATGGGGACTGCATAGGGAAGAAGCAGAGTAAGGATAGCTGGCACCCCGGAAAATTATTCCCAGAAACAATGAATTTTTCCTAAGGACACTAAATCCTATGAAAAAGAAGTGCATTTTGTTCTGCTGTGCATCTAACTGGGTTTACATACACAAGTTTGGGAATCAAGCTAAGAAAAGCAGAATTACTCTGCACAAGGTAAAATGAAATTACAATTCTGAGGCAATTCTGGAGGATATGAGGAAGGGAAGAAAAGAAGACACTTCAAGGTCGTACGTATAAGTAGAACAGATAGAATGAGAGACCAGGGACAATTTCTCATTTTTGGATAGTCAAAAAAATTTTTAATAATTGGGAAGCTTAATTTTCAGTTTAGCCTGACTTTTGTCACAGAGTTAATCCCCTATTCTAACTTTCCCCTGAAATCTGCAGTATGACCCCCACGATCACTTTGGGAAACTGAAGAAATGTATTTAGCTTCTTTTGGGCCAATTAGGCTACAACTGTGGAAACAGAAGTTCAACACAAAAAGGACACAGTTATTTTTAAAGGTATAAAATTTTGAGGAAGGACTTTTTGAGGGAAACATTAACCGTTCAGTTTGGGATTTTGAGGTGTATGTGGAATCTGGAAATCTGAGTAGAGATTTCAATGTTTTGGGATGGGGAACAAGAGCTTAAAAATGCAGAAGTATTGACGATCAAGTCATCTTCTCGTATGTGAAAATTTTAAATATGATCACAGAGGAGAACATAAAGAGAATGGCAAAGAGAATCAAGCATCAATCGTTGAGAAATATGTATTTGTTAGGTAGAAGGATCAACAGAACCAGGAAAGAAAACAGAATATAAGCATCAGGGATGCTTCAGAGAGGATTCCAAAACGTATAGGTCACAAGCTGAAAGAATGGTGGTGTAAATATTAAATCAACTCCTTTTGGCGGAGGCCAACTGCCTGGTAGATTTCCCGATTTCTTTTATTCACTACTCTCCACTGTCTCTGTATTTTCTACATAGACTTTCAGATGCTAATAACATGAGCGGCCATTGCTTTTTTTTTTTTTACTGCAACATCTAAATTAAATACTGCACCCACCCCATACATTCTGTCTCTATACTTTGAGATTAGCTCCAGAAAGTCTTATTCTTTTGTACAATGGCATCTAAAATCCTGACCTACGTAAAAAATATTAGTGGATTAATGATATTTTAGTCATAACTTCCTTGATACAAAAAAAGTTATCAAGATCAGCTTTGAATCATTAGTTAAACTGGAACTAGATTCCCTCTGTTCTAGTTCCTAATATCCTTTGTCTGATGTTTTTTCTACCAAACTGTATTGGTGAGTGATATGCTGATCTCAGGGGTGCACAAAGATTTATCCTGAAGCCTTAGAGTTACATTTGGATAGAGAACTGCATTTAACCTGGGCTCTAACCCCTCACAATCCAAAATATTAAACAAGGCCAAACAGGTGAGAGAAATGTTTGAATACTGTTAATGGTAGACACAGCTGGAAATTTTTCTGAAGCAACTTCAAACAATACACATTTACACATTATCTACTTTTTTTTGAGGACTAATGGCCATATGACAATAGAAAATTAATCTCTTCTACCATGTGTGTCCAAAATAGACCCGGGCAAACTGACAAATATCTGGGATATTCTAGCAGTCTTTGGAATTAACAACAATTGCTTTCATTACAGTTTGCCAAGTTTTTTGAGATGTGTGGGTTTGTAGTGGTATTTTTAAGTCTTTTAAAGATTTAGCATGGACAAAATGAAAAGTCTGATTTCCATAGCACATTAAAACAATGAATCTACGCAAAACATGTATTACACCTGAGCATATCATAATATATGGAAATGCATACTACATTGAAATGAGTATTAAAAAGTTAATGCACTGAATTTCCTAGCGTTTTCTAAATCATTTTGGCAATGTTTTGGAAACCTTGTGGAATGCTTGAAGGTTTATCTTCTCCTCAACTCCACCTAAAATTCAACATCTGAACGGTACATATTTTTTTTTTTAAGATTTTTTTCGATGTGGACAATTTTTAAAGTCTTTATTGAATTTGTTACAATACTGCTTCTGTTTTATGTTTTGCTATTTTGGCCACAAGGCATGTGGGATCTTAGCTCCCTGACCAGGGATCGAACCCTCACTCCCTGCATTGGAAGGCAACATCTTAACCAGTGGACTGCCAGGGAAGTCCCTGAACAGTACATATTATTAAAAACAAATGTATTTAGCATGCTAGCTAGTCATGATACTTGGTACATTTAACTTTATCTTTGCTTAGCTGCTTTATAACCTGAAAATTCATTTGGTGTTCCTAAATGAAATCCAAGAACATATATATTTATAAATGCTTTTAAAATATTCCTTTTATTTGTTATATATGTTTTATCATCTTTATTTTATAATTTGTTTTTAAAAAGAGACACGTCTGCTTTCAGAATGGACTCTTACTTTAATAATTTTGGCATCAAAATGGTAAGACTACATTGTTGTTCTGGTAGCAAATCCCCCTAAATAAGAGATTTTGTGTTGAGTTAAATTTCTAAAACTAACCAACCTTATTAGAGCAGGATTTAAAGCAGCTGCTGAAAGCCCTATGCATCTCCTTACAAGTTAGGACCAGTCACTGGCAGAGTCTACAGTGTTCTCCCATGAGCTGCTCAGAGGACCTGGGCACTGGTTACCATAACCAACCTCCAGCTGGGGCAGCCTCCCTGAAGTGCTCTGGGAGTCATGTCAGGGCACAGGGGCTCCTGTGAGATTACCTCAACTGTGTCCTTCAAGATGACAAGCTCAATTATGCTTTGTGCCAAGATAACAAATAACAAGTAAATAAATTTTCTCAAGTTCACATAGGGTTAGGAAAATATGTCTCTACTTCCTAGGCCGGAACAGCTAAAAAATGAACATTTTCTTTCCATAATGATGTGCATGCATGGGTGTGTATGCACATGGAAATACCATGCAAGGGTTGAGGTGTTTACATGGGGGATCTCACACCCATTTCTCCTTAAATCTTTTTTTTTTGTTTTAATGAATTGTAGCCAGTAAGGTAAAGCCTAACCACAAACATTAGAAATCTTAATGAGAAGAGAGGGCAAACAAAACTACATAGTATTTTTATTTAATATATATTATGGTACATTTTAATAAAAAATAATTCTGAAATCACGTTCAGATCAGATTTTGAGAAAAGGCATAATGTTTGGCAAAGGTCATATCAAGGTGAAGAAAGAGAGTAAAGAAAATAATACTATCTGTAAGAAAGGACTGAAAAACCTATAATGAAAAAGAACTCTCAAGTGTATTCTGTAATGAGATAAGAGACTGTGAAAGTGCTTGGTAGATGGAGGGTGAGTAGTATTGTATTTTTACATCTGCTCAGCACACGGAGAAAGTGAGAGAGAGAATGAGGGTGAGCGCAGGGAAAGCACGCATAAAGTGCTTCCAAGTCGTCACATGAAGGGAACATTTTGAATTTTACTCTCTTATCTTCTACAGAAAATGTTTTTTTTCCTGCAATTTTTAAATGTTTCAGTTAGCGAGCTATACTCAAAGTACTTCTTTGGATTTACATCATATCTCAATTCAAAAATGCCATTAACAATTAATTTTCATTTACCAAAAAAAAAAAAAAAGACATTGCAATTGGTGTCAGGGATGCAGATATAAAAGAGAGTCCTTGCATTAAAGAATTACAGAGCCTCACAAAGGAGACTGACAAAACCACCATTATCCAGGTTGATGAGTGATTGGATGGAAGCGAGTGGGGTGCCATAAAAAACATAAAAGGGAACATGTAATGTAAAATGGGGTGTGGTGTGACATCAGGGGAAGCTCCATTGAGAAGGTGATTCCTGGACTGTGTCTTAAGATCAAATAGGAATTAATCAAGTAAGGAAGATGAGGAAGGGTGCTCAAAGTGCTTTGATAAGGCATAGAGTTTGGGATTGAAGGATTGGTGGTAAAAGATGAGGCTACATAAATAGGCAACAAATATTAAAGATTTTGCCTTTAATCTGCTATCAGAACTGGATTTTTTTAAGGTCTGTAAGACACTAAGTGCAAGAAACTCCCTTTCTTCCTTGCAATGTCAAATCTCCTTTCCCTAACCCAGGATGTTACCTCCTCCTGATTCTATAATTTCAGATCTTAAAAAAAAAAAAAAAAAAAAAAGCTGGCCTAAATGAAATCTCTATCAAATTGAACATTGTCCTCTCTTGTCCTGATTCAGGCTGGGAAATCTACAGAATAACTTGCAATATTTACATACCAGGCTCTGAGACTACCCTCCCACCCTTGCTGCAACCCTTAAGAGTTGGCTCAGGGGAGGAAGGAGAAATGATGGCAGAGAGTGTCCCCCTTGGCTGCAGAGAGTTATAATTTGCTGTGGGTGGGTTTGAAGGAATTCCAGTGTTAAATCTGTTTCCTAGGAAACCTTAACCATTCTACAGAAATTCTCTCATTGGAGATACCTCAATGTAATCACCTAGAAATGGTGATTCCTTCCCCAACTAGACTGTAAGCCTCTCCATGCAATGTAGATTCTGATAATCCAAGCCAGGCTCTTTTGGTTGGGGACATCCTGACTCCCACCAGGTATACTCTTCACTTTTTATTACCTAGCCCCAAGGTAGGAGATTAGCTAAAGCTAGAACTAGATTTTGGAACCACTGTTTTCAAATCCTACATACATGGTCTAATAACTCTCTTTAGAATAGAGATATTTGGCACTCATAATCCTTAGCTTTGGGGCCTAGCCAAAATTTCCAGACAAAAAGAGTCTCATGTTAACAACCAGCTTAATATGCTATGAGGTTCAGAATTTATCATAAAGACAATGCCACTAAAGAATTCTATGGTGGATGCTTGGAAAGATAGACAGGAGAGACATACCTAAGGCAGGAATTTCTGTTGGATACTTACTGTACTAACATAATAGGAAGAAAATGATGGGATCCCAGATTAAACCAGGGGCATGAGGAAGGGTGATGTGGAGAAGATTCTACAAATAATAAGGAGGTAGAAATGAGAGGACTGGAGTCTAGAGGGCCTAGAGATACTGTTGCCATTAGGCTTTTTGTTTTTGTTTTTTATGGTTCATTAGTTGGTCTGTTTGTAAATTTGTTTGCTTTAAAGAAAGAACAGGAGGAAACAGGAATAGTTGACGGAGGGGAGTAAAGTCCTTTAAGAGGAGGGAAAGAGATCCAATAACAAGAGAAGATTGTTAGACTTCAGCAAAGTAGAGTCCAATTTCCCTGAGTCAGAAATAAAGGAAATGGATGAAGACGGCTACAGATGAGAAGAGGTGGGCAAAGAAATTGAGGAAATTCCCACCTGACATCCTCTATTTCATCTCTGAATGAACAGAGGTCAGGTGCTTGAAAATGAAGGTGGGTACGGTAGAGTGGAAGGAAAGGAGTACAGGTTTGAAATAATACTTTTTTTTTTTTTTTTTTTTTGGTGAACTGAGTGAGGGCATTATCTAAGGATAAATAAATAGATTGTATAATCCTCAATAATTTTTTTAAGGAAAGATACCCTTGTTTTAATAAATTGAAAAAACTCAGAACAACACAAAAACAGTCAATGAAAAATTGTGGCTAATTAAGCATTTAACTATCACATAAATGACTTTATTATAACACAAAAAAGGAAACAGATTACTTCATTAGAGATTAAAAATTATATGGAGATAACTCTTTATTAAATATTATTTAATTTAAAAGACTGTTATTGTGGCAGGATACAATAATTGGGAAGTTTCAAAGAGAAAATCTAAAATTTAAGGGTAATTTATGAGGTGAATAGAAATAGGATATTTTTCATTTCACCCTATCCATGGTTCTCTGAATAATATATCTAATCTTTTAGGTGCTTCAAAATACATTGTGAAAATAAACTGAGTTTTATTATTCAAGAACATTAGAAAAATTGAGAAGCATGTACGTGTTACAACTTTGTGAAGCATAAATCACAATATAAATGTAAGGCATTCTACTGCAAAGATGAGAACTGACAGGCATATAATTTCTAATATATGAGGCAGGAAAATGAACTACAAATAGTCCTTTTATTGTGTGATGAAAGGTACTTTTAATGCACTGTGATATGTTGCAAGCAGTTAAGAAACCTAAAGGCTTTGTTAAACCCGGTCATTCTTCACAAAATCTGTTGCTATCTAGATGTGCCACACACATGACACAAACAGGTTAGAAACCATTTTTCAGAAGAATTAAAACTTTCAACTGCAATTACTTTTAACACATTATGCATGAAAATAAGATTTCCAAGAAGATTAAGCTACATCTTTCATCCTTCTGATATCTCTTTAACAATCATGTATCTGATCTGCTGCCCTGTGATTCCAAGTTAGCTTGTTACCCTAATGTCAGTGATATCAATTAAAAATTTGAATATATATATTATATATTAATACACATTACATACACAATATACATATTAAAGGGAAAGGATACACAGCACTTTTTTTCTGCATTGAAAAAACTTTTATTAAATGTCAGGGTCTATACTGAACGCCAGGTATGGAGAGAGGAATCCCATTTTCTGTCCTCAATGAGCTCACTGTCCTCTGGGCACCCCATTCATTTCTATACCCCTAGTACAAAACAGCAACACAACAATAAAGGGATAACATCTGCTGAAAACTAAGCACTGCACTAATAAGAACTTTCTAGTCATAATCTCATGGGATCAGCGCAGCCACGCTACCAGTAGATACCATTAAGGCCCCCATATTACAAATGAGGAAACCAAGGCACAGAGAGGTTAGTTACCTAGTGAAATAATAGGATGGGAGGGGTATGTCAGTGGGGTGCAAGAATTGTATAGCCAATACTGGCTCAGCCACAAACATTCTTTGTGAACCTAGGCAAGTCCTTCCCCCTCTCCGGGCCTCAGCATTCCCACCTGCAAAACAGGTAGATGGAGCTCTGTGAGCTACAAGGAGATAAGATGCTGGTTCCCAAATGTTGCTGCATGTTAGAAATACTGAGGAGCTTCCATATATCTTGACACCACTGCTGGACCCAGACCAGTTAAAACAGAACATCTGGAGATGAGAGCCAGACATCCAGGTTTATGCAGAACTTTTAATGGGCCTGGGTTACTTCCTAGTTTGGTATGAGAACGGGAAAACAAGCTGGTCCCTTCTGTTTATGTTCAAACCAATCAAAGAGATATATTTGAAACTGAACATTTTAAAAAAGTGCATACCCTTGCTCTCTGGATTGCCACCAAGGAAAGAAAATGGACTATGGAGAAGAAACCTAATAAAACCCCAATCCTCTACTCCTTTAAAATAATGCTACTCTAGAGAAAGTTGGAGTTTTTACCTTTTGTTTAAAACCGAGTCACAATTTTTGTAGGTTCAAATTACCTGTAGGTATAAATACCAACCTATTATGAAAATTTGGTTTTGTGAGGAGTTTCACTTATATGCCCCAAATTGGGGTTATGATCACTTCTCATTTCTTCACATTTACAAGGAAGGGTTGGATTTCCCTTGCCTCTGACTTAATAGAAGAGTCAATATGCAGACATCCTCCCTCCCGGACATTCATGATTTTAGTCTATAGTTTGATAGTCACAGCCATTGTGTCCCATGATATCAACTTGTTCAAAGAGTGAGGTATTATTTACATATGTTTTATAATTTTCACTGCTTTATTCTGCTTTCACTGGCCTGTATTTACTTATTAATTATTTACATGGATGGGTCAATGACATAAATATTGATTATCATATGTGTGTTTTGTCTGTGGGTATAGCCTTAATATACAGTATGTTCCAACAACCCAGAGCAAGAGCAGGAAACAGACATATTCTAGAAAAATTTATGAAAACAAGATGACCTGTTAGGTTATATTATGATAACTAATGTTAACTTTAAAGTAAATTTGTTTTATCATGAAAGAGTATGAGTCTGTGGGCTCTGGAACATGTAAAAATGCTTGAAAATAATTCACCCTAAAAGCTTTTATTCAGTAATGAATTATGCTGACTTTGTGAGAGAAGGCTTTGTATGAGATACCTTCATATACAAGGGCAAAAATTCTAATTGCTTCTGAACACTTTATTTTTAACCCTATTTACCTTATGAGAGAGAACTTAGAACTGATGGACACTTTTTTCAGCCAAGAAAAACCTTAATTCTGAGTTTTCCTCTTTGCTAGTTTCTTATAAAATTTCACATAGTATTCCTATCTTATGATTAATCAATTCCACTCCTATTATATGACTCTCCCCAACACACACGCAAAATAAAAACATATAAACACATATTTATAAAAAGACTTACAGAAAAAGTTTCACAGCAGCTTTACTCATAATAGCAAGAAAAAATCAGAAAAAAACATGACTGTAAATCAACAGGAGGAAAGATAAACAAATAGAGGTATATTCATAAGACATTACTACCACACAAATCAACCCATAAATGACTCCATAAAATATTATGCTCTGTGAAAGAAGACAGATACAAAAAGAATGCAAACTGCATGATTTCATTTTATGAAACACAAAAATGAGCAAAATTACTACAAGACAGAAATCAGAATGGTGTTTGCCTGGGCTTGGGGCAAACTACAAGTAAAATTATTCTTAAATAGGGAAAAATATCTAAAACATATATGTGTGTATGCATACATATACATAGATATTATAAAGACAATGCAGCAAACCAGCGTACAGAAATTATTAATGCCTATTTAACTTTCTTTCCTTACAGACCCAAATAGAAGGTATATTATATATTACTTAGCAAAAAGAAAGACGTAAATATTTATCCATCTACCACATATATAAATATAAAATATTCATATAAATATTTACAAAATATGCATGCATCATAATATTAATGAGGATATACCTTTGGGTATTAAAATATTTAGATCTTTTTATTTTTTTTTCTGAAATCTTCCATACTGCCTTATTTTCCTTTTTAATAGTAAGCATATATTTTTATAAAAAAGAATATTTCCATCTTGAAAAAGAATAAACGTAACAGTTGAGGTTAGCTTTATTTCTACGTCCTTCCTGACAAATAAAGAACATGACGCATACATTATTTGTATGGTTTTGAATCTGTGCCATGGCACTCTGTATAACTTTTAAAATTTTGCTCTTAATATATTTCTTCATAAATTTTTTTACTCCTTTACCTTGATCCTTCAATATCTTATTTTTTCTGTCATAAAATGTTGGCTGTCTGTGAACATACCTTAATTACAGGCTATTCCATACTTTTGAATATAATTCATCCTGAAAAAGAGTATGAACACTGAAAATGCAAATGAACATTGTAGGAGGAATGACGTGTAAAACCATCAAGTGATTCAGGACTGTGAAGATGTTGGCTTATCTATCTGAAGCCAATTACACAAGAAGAAATACAATAAGATGTAGCTTTTGAAATCAGAAAACCTGCTACTGAACAACAGTAGCGCCTGTGCGTGCACTCATGCACGTAAGCTCTGCATAAAAGAGATGTACACTTTGCAAAGGGTTCTTAATAAAACAGTGTAAAAAGAATCACAGAGTGTATACATTTATTAATTATGCAATTATCTCTAACACTCGGTGGCTCCATTCACATCCAGTGTCCCTTGTTCATTCACTCAGCAAATACATGTGAGGGACCATTAGACACCAGGCATTGAGAGAGATGTGTGTGACCCAGTAGTAACATTAACTGGGCTTTCCTCCCCTGCTTAAGAGTAATCAACCATGGAAACCTGTGTGCTGAGAACCACAGAGGAGAAGGTGAGGGTGTTAGAAAAGGCTAAATGATCTGAAGAAAGAGAAGCATCCATTACTGACACTGAAACCTCAGAGAGAATTTCAGTCAACATGTTTTGTATGTTTTCTGCATTTTGTGTCTCATAGTTCTAATCACATTTGTTTTAAACACTAGAGAATGTGTATTACTCACAAAAATACTTCAAACACTACATTATGGGTCTGAATAATCTGACCAGTATCATAGACTCATAGAATTTACTTAGCAAATACTACCAGATTCTCAAACGTAACATCAATTGATTGGACAATGTTGATGCCAGCCCACTTCTCTTTCCAGGGAACTTTCCGTTGCCAGGCACACCCATCCCCTAGCTGCTGCAGTGAGCTGTAGCTTCGAACAGTTTATAGCTGCCCCTTCTCTGGAGAACTACCCTCAAGTGCCCACATTCTCCCAAGATGTTTTGCTCCCCTTCCCTGCCCCCTTGCCTCCTTCATGCAACCTTCAACCAACGACTGTTTCACATGGGAAGACAAAAAGCCAATGCCATCCCTGATGTGAGACCAGTTTTGTGGTGTGGTTCATGCTAAAGTGTTCCTCATGGGATCCGGCTTAAAGTGAGTCTTTGAGCTGAAAGCATGTCTTGCCCATCCCAGTATTACCTGAAAGCATCTGCTGAACAAACAAGAATTCCCATCTCAAACTTTACTTTTAGGAGGCCTGAGACCTAAGACAATTTTATATATATATAAAATTATTAAACTATATTTATGCTTATTTGCAATGAGGATATATATCAATAAGTACGTGTAATGAAGGCTTATTTACAAAGCTTGGTGGAACTGTTAGCTCATCAAGGCTGCTTCTATTAGACTCACAGACATAGAAAACAAACTTATGGTTACCAAAGGGGATACGGGGGATGGGGGAGAGATAAATTAGGAGTTTGGGATTAACATATACACATACACACTACTATATATAAAATAAGTAAACAACAAGGACCTACTGCATAGCACAGGGAACTATACTCATTATCTTCTAATAACATATAATGGAAAAGAATCTGAACCACTTTGCTGTACGCTGGAAACTAACACAACACTGTAAATTAATTACACTTCAATTAAAAAAACAAAGACTGCTCTACTAGAGTGGAGAAGAATACCTATTAAATTTTTACTTCCAGCTAAGTATTGTTCCCAACGAAGTGATCTCTCTTTCCCTGTATGTGGGAATACTATTGCAATGAAAATCTTAAAAATTTATGTTAACAAGCAGCCACCAACAGTTTATCAAAACGAACTTATACAAACTAACAAATTTATTCCACAGTACTCAGTTTTCTAACCTCTTGGTATTGCACACTGTATATTTTTTTCACTCATATGTTACTCAGTTTAATACACTGACCTCTGCTATTTTAAGTCCCCCCAAAAGTAATTTATCCTTAAGGCTGCTCACTATAATACCCCTGAGTGAAATTCTGATATTAATTTCTGGGCAAGTTGTTCTCTATATACAATTGCAATAATAACTAGGATAGCATGGCTATGTCTTTCCACTGTTGGAAGAGGACAGAAATGAAATAAGGGAATAAAGTCATATATATATATGTATGTACATATATATATATATACACCTTTTAAGAAATGCCAACAAATTTTTAGGTCAGAAATGATTAAAATCCAAATATTCTGTTACTAAAAGAATGTAGATAGTCCCAATTATTTTTATATTATATGTCATTTCAAATAACAGATTTCCCTACAAAAAGATTTTTAAAATCAGATCTATGCAAATATAAATTCAACTCATATAATGTGTAATTGCTGATGCTTTGAAGTTTTAAAAAGCTTAACCACAAAAACCACAGAGCTATGGTGCACCGTGACACAGTCCCCATAAAAAAGACGAAATCAAGCTCAGCTGATTCACTCCAGTAATTTCAATCTTACTGTACATGTCTTTTCTACTCTTTTTCATTTTGATATACAACTTTAAACATTCTTTACTTAAAAAATCAGCTAATTGAAAGTAAGAAAAAGATAAGCACCAAGAATGTGCTTCAGAATGGAAGTTTCCCATTAATATCTAAAGAAAATTTTGTTTCTGATGTATATTGGACTTCTATTAATCATGACCTTAATATATGTATTTAATGAAATATGACATGAATGTGAATTTTATGGGTTATTTTTAACTTTATTAACTAAATCCTAATCTATTATTTCTGAAAGCATAATTACAAACTCAATGTGAGTCACTTAACTCCACATAAGCCATACATCTTGTTATTTATAGGTAGATGAATGTATTACATATATACTTTTTTTTATTCAAAAACTATGCTATTATATGCTAAAACTGTCAAAAATTTACCAATTTTCTTATTCCCTTTGATGAATGAGGAAGGTAGAGGAGGTAAGGCTACAATGACCATGAAATTAAACATTTATTTTACTTAATTGTGTTAACTCTTAACAAGTAACAACCCTGTATATTTTATTTCCTAATTTATCAAATGGTAACAATACTACCACTATTAACATTCCATAAACCAAATTAGATATTTAGGAAATAAAATAATTAGCACCCTTCAAATCAATGTTAAATATATGCAAAAAAGGTGCAAATTTAATTGCAAAAAGAACAGTTTCTGCTGTTTCTTCAGGCAAAGCCTGAGGCTTATTACCTTTCCCCTCAGTTTCAGAATACCAGGAGCTAACCAGATCATTTGGTAAAACAGTTTAACAGGATACCAAATTTAAAGGAGGGTAAAAATTATTGTTCCAATAACGATATTTCTAACTTGGAAGAATAATAAATGGAGTATGTTAAAATATATAGAAAGATATAGATATGTTTTTATGTGTATGTGTGAGAGCTGAAGGTCAAAAAAGGAATGAGGAATTTTAATTGTTCATTTGTTATTTTACTAGTTCTATTTATATAATATTCTTTAGAGAGTAACGTTTTATTAACCATACAATCTTAGACTTATTTATAAAACAAATGAAAACAGAAATAAATGTACTGAGTGGCATTTAAACATACATATAAAATCACGAGAACCACTTTCCTAGTATGCCTCGCGATTGTAAACGTTTCTCAACAGAGGCATCACAGGATTTTTAGGGAGAAAAAGTGCTGGTTGTGTGGAACTATCCTTGGCCCCATCCACTACATGCCAGCAGCTGTTACATTATGACAACCCAAACACCCTCACACAAAAACTCTCTTGGTGGGAAAGGGGAGAGAGACGGTGATAGGAGGGTTATTATATCAGCCCCTGGTTGAAAACATGACCGAAGGGCTCAGAATGGAGCAGACAGAATTCAGCAATCCTGATCCTAGTAGGTCTGTGATCTTAGGCAAATTTCCGCTCTCTCTGTGCCTCAGTTTATTCTTCTGTGATGTGGGTTCAACAAGAGCTGCCCTCAAGCCTCACAAAAATCACTGCATGAACCAAAGGAGACACTGACGATGAAAAAGCTCTGCATAATGTCAGTGCCACCCAAAATTAAAACATTTGGTTTCATTTACCAATTATCCTATGACATACTTTTCGTGGTTAATTAATAAAGATTTGAAGGGAAAAAAAAAGCACGTATTACTGGTATTACTGTCTAATTTGAACAGAAGTGCACTAATTTGAAGGCTCTGATTTTTTCAGTTATCCAAGCCAGAAGCAATTCTACACCTGACCTTGTGTTACAGCCTTAATGAGGCTCCAGTCACCTGCTGGTAGCTCTGTTAGCAAAGGAAAAGCAGCTGGTACTTAGTAGGAATTTAATAACCTCTTCAGGGTTTGTTCTGGAAAATCCAGGTTTTTGTTTTTTTTTTTAACTAACAACAATATGCTCATTTTAACTTACTTCTATGGATTTAGTAAATTACAGACTTTTTCAGTCCATGTTTTTTCCCCCAATGTTTTTACAAATGTATACCAAAAAACCAAATGTATACCAAAACCACTTTGGTATACAAATGTATATCAAAAAAAAAAACAACACACACACACACACGCAAAACCCTCTCTTTTCTTCATTATTGAAGAAAATTCTTGGCCTCATAAGAAGATTATAAAGCTGTCTAAATTTTAATGACAAATAGCAACATGTCACATTCTAACTTGCTGTGAACTTGTGCCATATACCTTAAGGGCGAGAAAAGGTGGCTGTCACTTTATAGTAAGAATGGTACTTCTGCAATAGAGTGACAAAATTCACAGTCTCAGTGTGATAATGCAAGAATTACTAAAAAATGACTCATTTTCAGATTTGTTCCCTAAAATTGCTTCTTATTTTTAAACATTCAATAAATAAAATGTATTATATGTATGTATATAATATACATGAAGCCCAGTACTTAGATTCTATTCTATGACATAAGTTCATTCCATAGCACTACTGACTCGATATCCTCAATAATTTATCATAAAGCAATAGAATTTACGATTTACATTAAAAATATTACAGGCTAATTGTCCAATCTACCAAACATTTCTTTCTTGCTATTTCTGTATCATATGGGATATATGCAAATAGCTCAGATGCAAACATAAAATTGTAATCAGATGAACACAACCACAGGTAACTTCTCTTTTGTTTTTTAGGAAGAAACACTTTTCTTGGAGAAAATTTAATCACTTAAAATGAGTGACCTATTCTTATCATTCAGATTCTGAATCTATTAGTAATATAACTCCTCTCAAATTGGTTTCCTCAAGTTATTTTTTTAAAGCTATTGGTTTCAAAAATGATTTTGAAATCATTTTCAATCAGTTAATCAGAATTTTTACCACTCATTATCATCTAAATTTATCACCTTATATTTATCCAAGAAAAGCCCAATTTATATGTAAAAATGATTTCCAGTGATTGCTTTATAAAGTAATTGTCCATTTTTTTATCATTTAAGAGACTGCACATTCAGACACACACAGGCACGCGCACGTGCACACACACACACACAGCTTTAAAGAAAATCCTGCAGAACACATTTCAAACAAATATATCTGGGGAAAATTAAACTGGGAAATAGAGACCATTCATGGATTCTGAGTACACTAGCATATACTCCCTGACGCTACTCTTCATTTGTGAAAGCTGTCATAAATCTATGTCCACTGATCCACTTGCATTTGGCAGAGGGTTGGTAGATTATTTATCGAAGGGATTTCTGTCAGGCTGGGATTAAGATATCCTAAAAATTCCCAAGTGGGCAATTCATCACTACACAATTTAGAGAGCCACAATAGACCCTGGTAGCAAAGTGGGAAGTGAGTGATAGGTGAACCAAAACCCCCAGCTTGATCTAAAGAAAGCAGACAACATATACCAATGGTGTCAATCAAACTGCCTCTGAGCAGCCTCATGAATATGAAATAGGGAACAAACAGACTGGTTTTTCTTTTCTTGTTCCCAACAGTTAAAAGAAGATTTTCCAACGATAATGAGCTCATTTCTGTATATACGCCAGGAAAGTTCTATCTCTAATTCTTTCTTATAGTCAAAGAAACAAAACAGGCATTATTTCTGAAATAATGGTTGTTGTGAAATGGTTTACTGTTGCCAAATTGCTCCCTACATAGCCAGTGCCACATTTTTGCACAGTGTGAACCAAATAAATCTTGCCTCTTTGTTTCTAAAAATTAACAATTTAAGTTATATTTTTGGTACCTTCAGACCAACATTTACAACACAGTCTAAAAACATCCTCAATGTAAGTGTGAGTCTTAAATCATCATGTTAATCTTGAACTTAAAAAAAATAAAAAATTACCTGCCAGCTGTAAAGCAAACAGCCTTATGTACCAGAATTCTTTGAAATCAGTAGTCATTAAGTTAGTCAAAATTTCTCAACTTAAACATGAAATCAATTTTTTCACAGATGCTAATGTAAATAAAATGATGATCACCAAGAACCATGCCTATTGAATGGCAAGAACTATACAAGTTTCAGTGTATAAATGCATTGAGGAGGTAATTAATAATGGGTTCATTGTTTTATTAAGATAAGTTCATAACAGATCTCTTTAAGATTATGCTGAATTCTCAATACATTTGAAGTTGTAATTCTAATTTAAGTATTTCGCATCTATTTATTACCTTAGAGAGATACATTTTTGCCCATTTTAACTAACATCTATAAAATCTGGATTGGTTTTACAATGAATGATGACTCACAGTTTGTAGATGTTTTTTAAATGCAGTACTATCCTGTGTCCTACAATGGGTGGCACCCTAGATTTAAAGAATATTTTTGAAATTAATATTTCTCTGACATTACTCCGATCATCGACCATGTTAACTGACTCTAACATCCACTGTCGCACTGACAGCTTAGTTCCTTGTATTATGTCTTTGCCTGTATGTTTTGTCTTCTCGATGGGACTGTGAGATTCTTAGAGCAGAGACTATTCTATAACAGTGCGAGGCACATACAATTGCCCTACACATAATTATTAACTTGAAAACCAAATAATTAGTTAACATTCAACGTGGAAACTTCTTTTGCCTTTCTGTCCTAACTTGCCTGAAATTTCTCAGTCCTGGACCAGCACAATCTTCTTTTCTGCATCTACGCCACTTTACAAATTGGTATGTGTTATGGTACACGTTCACGTTCCTCCCAAATTCATGTTGAAATCCTAACCTCCGATGTAAGGTATTGGAGTTGGAGTCTTTGGAGGGTAATTAGGTCATGAGGGTGGAGCCCTCATGAGTGGCATTATTGCTCTTATAACAGGGACCCCTAGAGAGCGCGTACTGTCTCTCTCTCTCGCTCTTATTTTCTGCTATGTGAGGAAAAAAGAAGTCGGCCCTTCGCAACCCAGAAGAGAGATCTCACCAGAACCTTAACAGGCTGGTACCCTGATCTCACACTTCCAGCCTCCAGAACTATGAAAAATAAATTTCTGTTGTTTCTAAGCCACCCAGTCTATGGTATTTTGTTATAGTTGCCAAAACCAAAGACAGTACATAATCACAGTCAACCAAACTCGCATTAATGTTTACCTTTTAACTAATTAATATTTGCTACAACTCTCTCCTCCTCCTTCCACCTCAGAGGAAAATATTCCTTAATTCTGAAGACTAATCTCTCCTCACCTGTGCTCAGCAGACTCTCTTTGATTGTTTTCTCTGTCTACCTATCTATAGGCCTTATAGGCCTTTTCTCCTGAGCATATGAATATCCTCAAGGCTTCCCTAACTAAAACAAAATTCTGCGTGTTTTCCCAGCTGATTATGGGAGTACCAACGGCTATATCACAGCCCTGTAAGAGTTAAATTAGCTAATGTTTGTCACATGCTAAGCAATGAATAAATGGACGTTATCACTGTTAGGTCCTAGTAAAGTTAATAGGATAATGTGAGGCACTTGGTCAAACAATGCATAACTATTCTTTCACAGAATTATAATTAAAGAAATGAAATACAGTCAAAGTAAAGACAATGCTCCACGAAGGTTTCCTCTTCTACATAAATACAGAGTTACATTACCACAATATTGGATAAGCAAAGCATAAATATCAGGGTATGATGGAGTTCACTTTCTAAATTACAAGCCTCTTGCAAGCAATTCTTTCCGAACACTGGAAGGAAAACTGACACATTGATATCTTTTTATATGTTGCCTGGTATGTTTATGAAAATGTTCTCTAAATTATGATGCACGTGTCAGCTAGTTTTATCATGATTATTCTTATTATCAATTTAAAAATCTGATCATAAATTTTCATTATTCTTTGGTATGCAGAAAATAATTTCAGCACTATGAACTTAATTTTCCTTGTGGCTCTTTGAGCTATGTTTTATATGACTTCACAGTATTTTTTGTGATAAATTAGTGTTGAACTAGCAACCATCTGATGTGTTATACAAGCCAATGAATTTCTTATCCTCAAAGAGTTCAGTGAGCCTCTCTGTGACATAGTCAGTGGTGTGGAGGCAAACGATACACAGTCAGTCAAATGAAAGGTATGATGAAGGTATGTTGAGGGTGTGTTTGGATATGAGGAAAAACACTCCTAAAATCCAGGCCCATAAGAGCAAACACGTGCAACAGCAACAGTCTCAGACTCAAAAAGAGACAGTATTTTACATTAATGGAAAGTAGTGATTGATTGATGATTTTCAAAGAAGTTGAGTGATTACCACTTGTATAAATATTTAAGTACAGATTGGGGAAAAGGTGATATTTGGTGGCATTGGGAAGTTTTGTTGGTTAAAAGAATATTAGGTTAAGACAGTGACTGTTGTTGTCTAAACTTTAGATATTTACCAATTTACTTCTAAGAGATAAATTGCAATCCCCTTTTAGAGAGGTGTGTAGAGCAATTCAGGAGACCCTTTTGGCTGGCTTCCTACATGTACCCAAATTAGCACACCGTTAAAGTATGAATGAAACCCCCTAATGTGGTCCCAGTCAGATCCTTGTTATGGGGACTTTTTAGCTGAACTTTTATCTTTAACAGACAAAACTGAACATCAACACAACTAACCTTCCTTGAAATTCCTATAAAAATTAATTGCAATCCTAGTCAATTTCTCTTCAGTCTTCTGAATAAAAGGAACAACTAGAAAGAACTGAAAGTGAGAAGAATAATTCTGTGAACCTCTGTCATTATGCAAAGCCGATCAATTTGATCAATTGGGATGGCTAGAGATCATTCTTCCACCTCAAAACAGTCATTTGAGCAACTTCAAGAATCTGGTTTTTCTCTAGTATTAGGTTTATTTTGATAAGGCTTTCCTAAGTAAATCTCCTTATGTACTGTTCATTTTATCTGTGTGTGGATTGCCTAGGAAGACTGACTGACCTCAGAAGGTTAAAGATATACTGGAAGAAGTCACCAGAGAAGGAATAAGTAGCTCTGGAAAAAGAGTAGTAACAATGAATTTCCAAGTCCCCTGAACTGTCTCTAAGATGGGACTTTTCTTGTGTTGGGGTGGAAGTTGAGAATGTCTCTCTCAGGCCTGGGAATTATAGGAACAATACTTTTTAACCTTGACCTGTAACTTTAGCAGTAAGGGGTCGTATGAGCTGGGAACTGGATTGAGAGTTTAGATTATTGGATGGGTCTGTGCAAAGGTTATTGGAAATAGGGCTGAATCTGTGGGTAAAGGGAGACAACTGGTCTCTGTGGTTTGGAACATAGATTCCTACAGAACTGTAACTGACAGTTCAACACAAGTAACTGGAGATTCAAAACATTCATTCCCTCTGAGCTAGTAACTTCTCTCTCTTCCTAGGAAAACTTTCATTTTGGGAGGGGGAAAAGTCTAATGAACAAAGATGTTCAACACAATTACCTCACCATTCTCCTATTACGTCCTTTATTCCAATTAAGATTAAAACATGAAAACTGTGGAATAATACTGAAGTGCTCAATACATATTTGCTTAATGAATGGAGTCAATACTTAGGTATTAGAATTAGTAGAACAGTAATAGTATGTACAATGGAAAGCATTTACTGAGATTTTCTATGTGCCAGGCACTGTGCTAACAGGTTTAAAAGGATTATCTCATATGATGGAATCTCCTCGGGAGTTCTATCAGAAACCATCTTTATAAAACATTTTCATGTGTGTACATGTTTTTGTTTTCTATATGCACAGCATCTCTTCTTTAACAATAGCACCTCAATTTTTGTATGAAGTTACTTTTCCCCCTGTCTCAATCCATTTGCTTTGAGGTGGAGGATTTAGCTAATAAGGCATATAACCAAGCCGAATCAACACTCTCTCACACTAACCAGAGTTATGGGTTCACAAACTGACAGGTTTCTAAGAAGGGTTATCATATCTAGCAAATAAAAATATAGGATACTCAGTTCCATTTGAATTTCAGATATACAAAGAAATCGTTTCTTAGTGTAAGTACATTCCATGCAATGTTTAGACCACAACCTTAAAAAATGAGTCACTGTTTATTTGAAATTCAAATACATTTGAATTGTATCTGGAAATCCTACAAGGAGAGATGGTAAGAGTCAGTCCAGGACTTATACTGAACCACTGGACAAGAAGTACTTCATATTTTTCCTGCAATAGCTAAATTTGTAGAACATAAGCCTACCATTGGCTGGGTGCCATCTTTGGTTCAACATGGAGAAAGTCGGCCTAGGAATGAAACCTTCACAGAGTAGCGTAGAGCCAAGGTTCTGATGACATCACTTGAGCCCCTGGATCCAATACGGCCTCTGCAATTTGTCTCAGTGGGTACAATTCGAAGTTATTATGCCAATACATTTTTTTCACTGAAACATGAATTTGGTTTATATCCCATGGCAATGAAATATTCTGACCTAATATGTCATTATCATACCCATAAATGAAGAAACAGATATTTAAGATCTCAGAGCAAGTATGTGGTATATTTGGGATTTAAAACAAAGTCTGGGTATAATATTCTAGTTCTTAAACAATATTCTAAACTGTCTTTCTAAAAAATAAATATATAACATGATAAACTGTAAAGAGTTCTTTTAAAAAAAATATTTACACACACACACTCAAAGAGAGCCACTCTCTTGAGGAGGCCAGTCCTTTCAGGCTGGCAGGTTGAAGGATCCATCCCTGGGTATATGCATATGGCTCATATAACTTGGGGCAAATTTATACCTCCTAACTATACCAACGAAACTCAGCTCTCCCTCCTACTCTGGTTGTACTTCCATAACATTCTACTCTCTCCCACTGCAAACCACCTAGTAGATTTAAAAGCCAAGGTCACTAAAAAACAAAATCTAGAACAAAACCTGTTTATAATTAAACTTACAAAAGAATACACATCTAAAATACAAATTTGATCATGGCAGACCCCTACTTACCGGCAAAGTATACTTTCCCTTTGTTGACATGCAAAAATTGTCATTATCTGTCCGTTGTCAACTTTCATGTCCCAGTCTTTTAACATTCTCTACTTGTACCTGCTGACCTGTCATGATAAACTTCTGGGAGTTCTGTATCCCACCCACGCTTCTTGTTTAACCTCCAAACAGCTCATGTTGTTCTGTGTACCTGGAATGCACTGCTGTGATTAGTTGAAAAGTAACTGAATATGGCTCTGCTGAGAAAGCCTTCCTTGATCTGTTACCACCCCTCATTGGTGAGATAATGCTCTTCTACTTATGACAGAATTCAGTGGGCAGGATGCCTCTTTCGTGCTATATTTTAACCTCTGGTTAACCAGTCATTCAATGTAGGTCTCCTCCGAGGAGGGGGCACAACTTGTGTGCTTTCCTCTGGCTGACAACCATCAACCAGCAAAGCTCTCAGTAGCTGAGAAAATAAGGATCTCAGTCCTCGGGGGTGGGGGGTGGGGAGGTGGGATTCTAAGTGGGGCAACACAGCACACAGTGCCCAACCTAGAAGTTAGGGGAGTTTGGAATGAGATTACATTATCAGAGAGAAAACAAAACAGTCTATAATTTACAATAATGAGCATAGTTGACACGGTCCATTTGAAATGAAAAACAGTATAAATGACTGTAGCAAAGCTCTTGTATATATAGTAGCTTCTGTTTATAAGTATCAAGAAAATCAATTAACTCTTTACTGTTCTAATAATACCCTGCTACCCTAAAAAGCATTTATAAATTTCCAAAGGGTTTAACTGTTAAGTAACTTAAAAATAATAGAATATATCATTCCAGCTTTATCAATAGTCTCTTTCTTTCAGGAAACATCAGAAAGAAATATCCCTGAGGTCAACATTCCAAAGAACAATTAATTTAAAAGAAGCTTTTATAGAAAGCAGTTAGCCATATAGTAGAACCATAGTAGCAAGTAAGAGATCTTACAATTTTGCTCCAAATACATGCAGAATCTGAGCCTCAACACTTCTATTTCACATTCCATAAAAAGAAATACTAGTTTCTCAGAATGACTTACAAATAAATGACATTATATAATACATAATATAAAGTCTAATGTAATTCATGTACGATCTCTTTTACAACTATTTTTAAAATTTCTCCTGTTAAACCTTTTCATTTATTTAGCATGTTCTGATATATTTGGCATTTAAAATAATTTTAGCTGATTAATACTCCTTTAAAATCCAATGCCTTGGTCTTTTAATTATATTTCTTCTTCACCATGAGTTCTTCTTTTATACCAAAATCTCTTTGACAGTAATCATTTTCTTAAATCACTAAAATTCATTATTTGCTTCACCTAAAAATACTGTTTTTCTGATTAGTCCTACTAATATCTTTGCATCTTTTTCTTATAATCAGATTTACTCTGATAGGTCATGAAAAATTCTGTGCAAAATAAACACTTCATATAACCCAATTTAATCAGACATAATAAAACGTATATACAATAAATCTCGATTGTGCCTTTGATTAAAACTAATGAGTCAAAAACTATTTTACCTCAAATTGAGGTTTTTTTTCCAGCTTAATACATTACTTTTTCACTTTATCACAGATTCCCTGGCCATACTATCTAATTATAAAACTATGCCTCTTCATTCTCTAGTATGTGCTGTCCTTAACATTAAGAGGTATTACAATGTGGCCTTCAGGTAAGTAGACCTCTTTATCCTATAGAGTTATGTAGCCTCAAATACACTTAATCACACCACATATAGACACTTGAAAATAGGCAAAAACATTTTTTAAAGCATCTCAAATGAATGCTGTGGGTGAAGTAACTTTTCACAAACAATAGTTCAGTCTAGGACCAATCTGTTCCCAAGCCTGGAATAATTCATTAGAAAGGTCATAAGGAAACCAGAAGTGAAGGCCCACCAGAACAGAGACCAGCAAACTCTTTTCTGGTCTTGAACACAGGCCCATCCTTGCAAAGCACTGCTGTACTGAGTTTGTTCTAGCATATTTTTAAAGTAAGGGGTAGCTTCTCTTTCTTCCTTTCATTCTCCTGACATTCATACCACTTTTTGTTTCCAAATATTCCTTATATTGTTTCAATTTCTCACCACACAAAGCAAAATTTTCTAGACAGAGTAATAGCAGTAGAATATGAAGGAGTTTATCAAAATCAATTTGGTTTGCTACATATTCATGAGACATTTCATTGTAAATATTCTGAACTTTCCTTTTCCAAAAATTAAACTACTGATGTATTCTTACTTTTATTCTGGAACTTAAAGCATCATCATAATAAGACAGTTTACTTCCAAGAATGGTTTTATTTTATCAAGTATTTCAGTTACCCAAAGACCAGATTTCTAGCAAAATCAAGTAACTAGAGCACAAAGAATCCAAAAGTAAAGTACAAAAGGAAACGATGTCCCAAATATCAAAGAAACCACCATAAATAAACAACTGAAAAACTAGTAAATACATCTGATGATCAACCAAAAAAATAGCTATAAATTTAAAACGTCTTGATCTTCAAATTGGCTATAAACCTAAATGAATATCATTAAAAATCTGATGGCTGAAATACTTGAAAAAGACATATAAAAACAGGAAAGACAGAAGGAAGGGAGGGAGGGAAGAAAAAGAAATCCAAGGAATACACTTTTTTTCTAAAAAGATGAGGTGGAAGACATTTAAAATTACATTATATGATATCCTTTTTGTGCCAAACCAGTGGAGAATTATCTTTTAGCCACCTACTTTAAAAGTGCTATTTTCTTTCTCTGCATAATGTCTTTGACCACCGCCATTAAGGACAGAAGCTCAGTCTTTTATTCCTATCACCTGTCATTTCTAGCTGGTGAGTGATTTCTGTGAGTTAATTTGCTCCTCTCAAACCTTTTTTTCTGAACTCTTTAAACAATATACTTTGAATTAATTGCAAGTCACACACACAAGGTGACAGTATCCTGAAGCTATAAGATCTAAACGAGGAAGCTAATCAGAACTAGAAATCAAGATTTGTACTTCATGTTACACTGATGTCTGTTACATCCTGTTTTTTTGGGTTTTGTTTTAATATCAGGAAAAAAAAATATGACTTTGACATAAAGAAATTTCAGAGCCAGGTTCAAATAAATTATGTACATTTCCAAAGTCAACTAAAAATTTTTAAAAATTAAAGAGGAAATTATACAGGAAATTTCATTTCAGGTATAGATAGAATTGCAATAGTTTTACAGCAGCTGTCATATTATTGCCACAAGCAAGATCTACTGTCAGTCATGGTGAAGTTTCACACACACACAAAATAATATTTTTATCACGGAAACGACCATATGTCCATCTCATTAATTTCAAATAAAAGAAAAGGAAAAATAAATTTAAGGTTATTAAAATGCAGAATAGTTTCAGGGGCAAAAATATCACTAATCTTTCATTTTGAAATATTTTCCAGTTCTTTCTTCATCATTCTTGACATCATCATCATCATCAACATCAATGGAGATAACACACATTAAGATTTTCTTTTTAATGTGGGAGATATTATGCTACAGCTTCACCAACACTATTATTTAATTCTCAGATAAATCCTTACACATAGGTACTATTTTTAGTCCCACTTAAGAGATAAGAAAACTGATGCTTAAGGAGGCTCACTGACTTTCTGAAGTTCAGACAACTAGTAAATACTGATCCTAAAATAGAGAAACTTTTCCTCTAGACCTAGAATTATTAAGCCGGCAATATGCTGCTTCTCCAGGAAACAGCAAAGTTATCTGCAAGTCTTTATTCCAAATTGTTTTCTACTTGATAATATTTCCAATGACACCCTACTATAAAATAAGAGTGTAGGTTTTTTCTGCATCATAAATTCATAGATTTTTTCTTAGTTACGAATTTATTAATCACCAGGAAAGAAGAACAGACCAGAGAAGAGTGGTCCAATTTCTGATATTGAGGCAAAGTTTCATTTTCTCTATAGCAGCTGAGAAATAGACACAACACATGTCTGCCTTTTGCTAAAATGTGATACATTTTTCTCAAGAAATCTCAAGCAGTCCAAGTGGTTTATGTTATGACTTGAGCCAATTAAAATTTTGAACAGTTAGATATTTTGGATTGCTTTTTTTGTTTGTTTTAACATCTTAAAATTATCAGAATAAAGAAACTAGCCTATAATTGTGAGAAAGGAGCCAGGGTAGCCAAATTTTGCCTAAATGGTCTTAATGGGATTCTCCACTTCAGGACTGCTTCAGTTCCCTTCTGTGATGTTAAAATTAATTGTAAATTGAAAATATTTATCAAAAAGATGTTTTTAAAATTTATTCACTTGTAAAATGACAATGGTATGGCCTAAGGAACTTACAACTGTGTGAATTATTTATCTAATAAATATTTATCTAATAAATACAAAGTGTTTTGGGATAACAGAGTCTTATGAGAGAGAGGCCTATACAGCCTATGATCATATGGATAAAATAGTATAGGTGAAACATTTGTGATTTAGTAAGAATTTGATAGTTATATTATTGACAGTCATAATACTGCATACTTCATAAAAATTACTTTATATAGCTTTTTTTAAAACTTGGAAAATGACATAATTGATTTTACATATAATTATTTTTTTCAATTTCTGTGTCACTTAAATAAAGGCATCATGATTCTTTCCACTGCTACAATTTTATGTTTCCAATAGTAACAGAAAATCATAAGGTTTGAGCTATTCACTATTTTTGCTGTTTATATGTGACATTTACTGTATAACAATTAAAAGACTACTTATCTGATGTATTTATTTTTAAACAAAGAATTATAGCCAAAAGTCTAGGTGACCTTATATTTTAATATATTAGGAATATCTTCAAAGGACAGTCATTTTTTTTGAATAAAAAAAAAATCTATTTTCATAGTTCCCCCACTGCAAATTTTTATAAACAAGAAAACTGTTAGAAAAGGTCACAAAGTAACTTTAAATCTAGTCATGCTTAAATAAAAAGTACAAACTTGATCCTAAAATTCCAGCTACATTTTAGTTACAAAAATACCTGAGCAACATTCTCATCTATGCCTTATAATTAATTTTATCTTATTCTGATGAGAACATTGAAATATCAATATAAAAGGTACCCACCAAGAGTAGAATATCCATAGAAAATATTTTAGACATAAAAAAAAGTCTACAATGTCACCAATGGATTTTCATAGGTAGAATCTTTATGAAATGATGACAATTTCCCCTTTTAATGATATAAAGATTACTGTAGATTTGTTCATTGGTTTGTTCTTTAAAAATAGTAAGCATGGCTTCTGAGAATGGCAGAAGTCACAGCCATTAATAAAAAGCTCGTATAAGCGTCTCATTTTGGGTTGCTATAACAAATTACCGTGCACTGAGCAGCTTAAACAACACACTATTTAGTCTGGAAAGCTGGAAGTCGCAATCAATATTCAGTCTCATGATGTGTTTATACTCTTAAAATTACTGAGGACTCCAAAAAGGTTTTGTGTGGGGCGGTCATATCTATTAGCATTTACTGTATTAGCAACTAAACTGAGAATCTTTAAATTATTATCTATTGATTCTTTTAGTAAAAATAATAGCCCTCCCATTACATGATTAAATGACATATTTTAATGAAAAATAAATTTTTTTAAAACAATGAGAAGGGTGGCAAAGATACGTAGTATGAAACAAAGGAATATTTTAGTGTCCTTTATAGAGAACTGTGGATAAACTTTTGTGATACTACATCACAACTCAACAAGTAGACATTTTTTTAAGTTTCTTAAAGGTTTGTGCAATATAAAATCAGAAACCCTATCAATGAACATTTCCTTCTGTGTTACATTAAAACTTAATTATTGGTATGTCTTGCACGTGAAGTATATTTTTTACCCATGCATAATTTGTAACTTGCAGACCCTCTCAAAGGGTTCTGGAGACTCCCAGATGAGCCTAGACCACACCTTGAGAACCAATGATTTTGAGTGTTTTAATATAGATAACTTCTAAAATACTTTTGCATTATACACATACCAAATAACTATTACACTTCGGGTTTGCACATTACATGTAAGACTTACTCATAACACTTTTTCTACAACAGATTCTTGAAATTCCTAACAGAGCTATGACATGGCCTTAGATTTCCAACTAATTGTGAAATCAGCTCACTGTTAGAAGAATATTAGAGTACTTACAAATGCTGATAGCACATCAAAATGGCTCCCAGACAAATTATAGGATATTTTCTATAATGGTGCTTTTAAAGTAAATACCATGATTTTGATACAAAGAAAAACTCTTGCACTCTAAAAAAGCTGAGCAGTTTTGGGTAATGAAAGGCCTGCCAACTATAATAAAAATAAAAATAAGAGTTTCCCTTTAGGGACTTCCCTGGTGGTGCAGTGGTTAAGAATCCGCCTGCCAATGCAGGGGACACAGGGTCGATCCCTGGTCCGGGAAGGTCCCACATGCCGTGGAGCAACTAAGCCCATGCGCCACAAGTACTGAGCCTGCACTCTAGAGCCCACGAGCCACAACTACCAGGCCTGCATGCCAGAACTACTGAAGCCCATGTGCTCTAGAGCCTGAGTACCACAACTACTGAAGCCCGCACGCTCTAGCACCCGCGTGCTGCAACTACTGAAGCCTGCACACCTAGAGCCCTTGCTCTGCAACGAGAAGCCACTGCAGTGAGAAGCCCGTGCACCACAACAAAGAGTAGCCCCCGTTCGCCGCAACGAGAAAGCCCACGTGCAGCCACGAAGACCCAACGCAGCCAAAAGTAAAAAAGAAAATTTCTTAAATAAGTTTCCTTTTAATCCGTCTATAATACCAAAGGTTTTTACCAGAATATGAGGAATGCCAGCCCCTCCTCAAAATCAGAACCCATTTCTTTAGGTGCTAGTAGAATATCATTAAAATATGAGCAAAATTAATAAAGGAAGATAGAAAAAATAGTTTTGGTCCCAGCATGGAAAGAAGCAGCCCAAAGATTCTGTTCAAGTTGGAAACAACAACTTCTAAGAGTCATTACCAGAAGCTTATCTTTCATGGTCAGTTGAGATCTGGGTGGCTAGAGAAAGCTATTCTAGACTACAGATATGCTACATATATACTGTAACTGCAGTCATAGGTACCTGTGGCTACAGTTATATGGTTTTCTATACTGAAGAATGAAGATTTTTATTCCATGAGTCAAGTGAACTTTTCCATTGTGTCCAATGGCAACAGAAGAGACGATCTATCACAAATACTTTCTCCCCTCTGAAGACTTCCCTGCCATCCTCAAGACACACATCTACTTACTGCTTTCTACTTTCTACCAGAACACTTTATCTTTTCCTTTAATACAAGCTATTATCATTTATTATACAGCTAAACTTTTGAGGGCACATATCATGTTTTACTCACTTTTTTTAATCCCAAATTTCTAATATAGTACCTGCCACAGACTAGGCACTAAACAATTGCAATGATTATTTACTGAATACATAAATATCCCATTAAAAGTTAAACGTTTTTTCAGGATTTTTGATTGTTCCTAGTGTTCATTTTTGTATTCTGCTTCTAGTGTTTTATCCTAAAATGCTAAATTGCCGTTCAGCTTGTTCCAAGAATAAGTTTTTTACTTTTAATGCACTAGATTTCTAAACATTAAAAACTCCAAAACCTGAAGCTATACAACTTCTTCCATTTTCTTCAATCTGCCAACCTTACAACCTTTTCCTACAAGGTATCCACTAGGGTTGAAACTATCCGTAGTCTATGTGAAAAGTCAACTAAACACAGTATATGTGAAAAGAAAAGTTAACTTAGCTGGGCAACGTGATCGATGTGCAGTACTTGTCATTTTTCTTTTCTCCTTTACGTCTGGATGTAGAAACAAGGGAACACGACGAGCATCATGCTATACTTGCACTTCAGTTGTATGACCTTGTGGGCAAATCATACCTCTGAATAGTAATGAGATTTCCCTTTTAGGGCTGTTGTGTGGATTAGACAATACATATAGAAAGCATCTCGTGCATGGTAGCTATTTAACATATGATTATCAGGTCTTTTTTTTTTTTAAACTTTAACCACTATGAGGCTGGTCCCAAACACCATCATTTCTGCCTTAAACCACTGCAATTGCTCCTAATTGATCTTCCTGATTCCATGCAGATCCCCCATTGTCCACACATAGCTGCAGTGATCCTTCTTACAATATAAATCAGATATGTCACTCTCTTGCTCAAAATCATCCAGTGGCTTCCCTTTCTTCTGCCTGTTATGGAAGGTCTGACGTGACGCACCCTCTGTTCCCACCATCACCATCCACCTCATCTCCCGTGGTGACATTCCTACCACTACCTCGCTGGCCTCCTTCTGGTTCCTTGAACAGGCCAGGCACACTCTGGCCTTGGAGCCTTACTGCATCTAAAGATCCATTGCCTGGAATGCTCTTCCCTTCACTTCCCTTACTTTACTTCAATGGTCTACTCGAATATTCCGTATCATCAACCCACCCTCGCAACCTCCCTCAGCCCCACTCCTGTCACTCTGTTTCATCCACTGCTATTTGCCTAGGATCTAGAGCAGTGCCTGCTACATGGGGGCCACTCAAACATATGTGCTGAATGAATAAATAATTATTGATAATAATTTTTTTAAATCCTAGGTACATGCAGATTTATAAAATTATGGAGAAACATTTTTCATGACCTTAAATTTAAAAATAAGAACAGCTAGTATTCATTGAAAGCTTATTTACTATACATCGGGCATTAACTAATTCAGTCCTCACACAAAACTGATACTGTGGGGATAAACATTGCCCCTGTTTGACAGATGAAAAAAACTGAGGTTCAGCAAGTTATATAACTAGCCCAAGGTCACACAGCGAATGACAGCATCTGGTTTTTAACTCAGATATTCCCGTTTCAGAATCTATCTGAATCAACATACTAATTTCCAAGAAGAACTTCACAACAGAAATATTCTGGGGTCCTCACAACATTCATTTCCTTGTAGGGTTCATAAAATCATTCTGATCTACTGTTAACTACGTGTCAAATGATTTGTTACGATTCAAGGAGCATTTTTTCCTGTCATGTTGGGAAGGACAGGAAGTAAGACAGGACCTACTTCTCAGTCAGCCCACAGCTGATAGTTCATAGAGGTCTGAGGAGATGTAGCTCCCTGTCTCAACAGGAACTGTGTGAACTGCTCCTGTTCATCAATCATGTAGTGGCTGTTTACTCGTCCCCAGGCCACACTTCTCTCCACATGGCATCTGGATCTTCTCCTCAGCAAAGCTAAAATGTGCAATGACAGATGAAATTTCTGCTCCCATTTGGATGCAAAATTCAAAACTAAGTTGGAATGTCTCACTGCTGGAAAACAAACTTAGATCACTAATGAGACACAAAATTCATGCTTGGTAAGACTGTCCAATGTAAAAAATACATTCACTAGTTGATATTCATGACAAGAAGTTAGTACGTAGAATTATACAAAAATTGTTCTCTCTTAACTTTTTCTGTTTTCGCATTTATACATTAAATTTTGTCTGTGACCTTGTTACTTTGCTGAGAAAAGTGGTCAAATGTGGAAAATAAATTGACAGAAATAATGCAAGGAGCAGTAAGAATTATGATCAGAAGTAGTTATGCAATGTAGAACACATTCTACAGGCTCTGCTGATTATAGAATTAAATCACTATGGATAAAGCTAGGAAATAAGGGAAGAAATTGCTAATATAAGAATTAAGAACTAGGCTTTTTTTTTTCCCCCTAAAAAAGGTAGCTGAGTGGCTTATCTACTCTGTACTTCAACAAACTCACTAGAAAATTAATTAGATCGCTTAGATTTTCCTCCCAGCTCAAAGTTCACTGAAGAATGGTGCTGACTTTGAGATTCATGAACCGCTTACCAGAATTAGGTTCATCAATCTCTAGAAACTGTCCACAAAATTTTGTGTAGGCACTTATATAACAATTTTTCTGGGAAAAGTTCCATATCTTATACCAATTTTCCATGACCTAACAGAGTTTAAGAAAAAAAGCCTACTCACTATGATCATGAAAAAAGAGGTGCTACTTGATATTTGTATATTTTATATGTGCACACACACATACATATACAAATACACGGAAAAGAAGTATTATAAGACATGCAACCAAGCTTTTCCTTTGAGGATACAACCGACCTACATAAAGGAATGTCGACCCGTCTTCTACCAGAGGACAGTTTTTAAACTGCTGGTTTATTAATGTGTTGAGTAGACAGAGGTACTCCTTCTGATTCTTATTTTCTTTCAACATAAGGATATTTCTAAAATGGCTAGCAATGACCCATTTAATCGAGCACCCATGCATATTTATCATGGCTCTCCATGCAAACGTAGACTTGGAGTAGGACTAAGGTCTGTAGAGAAACTAAATGTGATAAAGATAATAGCTTATTCATCATTCAAAATAAAACCAATTCCCAAATGTAAAGTACACGTTAGAAAACCCAACATTATTCTACTTTAATGTTGTTTTAACACCAAATATAAAATTATATTTTAAAAATTGTGTCCTAGGTAGTTGTTTAGTTGGCTTACTAGGTAGTCAGTCCTTCTTAGACATCTTTTGCAAAACACACGTGAATAACAGTTCATTTATGGTCCATTTATGACTTTCTTACACTAAAGGCTCATTGATTCTCACTGATTGAAGAAGTACGAATAGCTCAAAATACTGTCACCAACATGACCACAGCCACCTCCGCTGCTCTACAGACACCATTTATTGGGGCTGATTCACACTCTGCTGGGCATTTCATACATATTTTTTCATTTGTCCTCACAAGAGATCGAAAGGAAAGAGATTGAAGTGCATTTTAGATGAGGTAAGGGATTATTACCTAGACCTCCTTTCTGGGACTAAGGCTTTTCCTATTACCCATTCTTTTTGGAGAAATGGAAGAAGTGATTTAACTTCTCAGACAGGTGTGCAGGCTCTGAAACATTTTGTCATTCTGCTAGCATATCAGCTCTTCAGAGTGATCGATTAAAAAGCAATTGGGCTACAGGACCAATGGAGCAGGCTTCCTGAGTACAGACGAGGAAGGGGCCCATTCAATCATCCATCATATTAGAAATCAGAACGGATTCAGAGACAAAAAAGCAATTAATATCTTAAAGGAGGAAGAAATATGGGATTCAGAGGCTTAATCCAATAATATTAGACCTAGAAAGTCTCTTAGCCAGCTGTTATTTTGCACCTCTCAATCAACCCTCAAATTGTATGTTTTTATCTACTTTATTATGTACTGGATATTTTCAACAGTCCTTCTAAATGAAGAATCAGTTGAACCAGGCAGAGTGCTCAGTTTAACTTGTAATATAAAAACTGTCTTATGAGGTCCTCCCCTTGCATTATATAAAATACATAAAAGATTACAATTCTTATTTGCACAAGGACAGTGAACAAATTTACACTACCTTGTTATTTTTTGCTCTCGGAATTTCATGTTAATAATTAAAAATACCTTTTTAAAAAATCTTGCCTATAGGTTAATAAAATTGAAAGATGTTGCTATAGAGGTAAATACAGTCTCTAGGATATAAAGAGTTGAAAAAATAATAAAACATTATCCATTCCCCCACTTTGTGAGAGCAAAGTTATTTATTCTAAATAAGCTCAGGACCTTCAGCCTGAAAGGCTGGGAGAAGTTAAAAATTAGTCAGCCAAAACTACTATCATGGTCTTAAATGTCTCACAGAGAACAGGAAAAGGGCTTTAAAAGCTGAGATACACAAGTGCAACTGATCTTCCGAAAGGAAAAGAAAATAAATTGTATAAACGACAAAGTTGAGTGTTTGGTATTGATTCTGGGAAAGGCTCTAGGATAGGTTTTGAGGCCTGAGAAGACAGAATAGCATCAAGTATCCGATTGATGATTGGTTTAACAAGCTATTAAGATCTCTTCTAAACCAGAAATTATAGGCCTATCAATCATAGTGACTGGTTTGGGTTCTCTGGATAAACGTGTTCCTAGAATGAAGAAGAAAATTTATTAGATTAACACAGCTCAATAAAAACATCACATGATAGCAGTATAGCCTAGTGGTTAAGAGGGATTCCTCTAGATTTGATTAGACCTGCTTCTGTTCTTATTCCTGCTTCATAATCCTTTATCTAAAAATTTGAGGCCAGAGTTTAGAATTTACTCCTTTTTTAAACTTTAGAAGGGAACTTTATAGGTGAGTATATACAGATGAATATTCTGTATATTATATTAATATTCCCAGAACCCAGTATTAAACACAGTGAAATGTCTGAATATTCATACTGTGTGGGAAAATATTTAAGTCAGATTTTAAAGGCCATATTTAATTTAAGTCAGATTTTGTCTCTGTAAATAAGGACTCATGTACCTATAGTTGTGTGACTTTAGATAAATTATTTAATTGCTACAGGCAAGTTATTTAATTACTATGAGCTTTAGATTCCTCATCTTTAAAAAGCAGATAACAACAACTACCTCAAAGGACACTGGTGATAATTTAATTAAAGAGTGTAGGTAAAACACTGGATAGAATATCGGGAATCAGCATGCCATCAAACTTTTTATTTGTTATTATTATTATCATTATTATTGTATTGTTATTAATTTTACAACCTTTGCTCTAAACCAGTGGATCTCAATACTAGCCACACACTAAAAACACAAGGGGATCTTAAAAAAAAAAAAAAAAGCAATGCCTGGGTCCCACACCCTATCAATTGCACTGGCATCTCTATCTTTGCTGGTAGGACCAGGACCATGGCAGTTCTAAAAGCTCCCCAGGTGATTCTAATGTTCAGACAGATTGAAAACCACTACTCCAAATATATGGTCACAGAGAATCCTGGCTGCTGCTGCTGTTTTTTTTTTTTTTTTTTTTTGCAGCATTTAATGGCTATTTCTGAACAAACTCATCAAAAAAGGGAATGTCCAATTGTTGAATAAGATATGCCTACCGCTTTACATACGTAAACGATCTTTCCATTATAAATCTCTTAAATTAGTTCAGTGTGTATGGACTTAGTAGGTACTTTCTCACAGTCTAATCACTTTGAGGAAAACTGATAAATTACAGGTCTAGCCCCCCAAATACAAGAGACCAAGCCTTAGATCCAAAGTGCACCAAATGTGAGGCTCTGGCAGAACACATCACTTTCCTTGTACCCTAATGATTCACCTTCCACATGACTCCTGTGATGAGGCTGAATATTCAAACAGACCCCTCGGACCATATGTGACAACAGAACTCTGACCCACAACTTCTGAAGCAACCAACTTGGGAAACCACACCACAACTCTGCAGCAACTTGCCCAGTACTATCAGAACTTGGTTAAAGACCACCAGCCTCTCTATATTCTTGCCCTGGCTTCCAACCCAGGATCAAACAGAGAAAGCCATCTATGCTCCCCAAACCAATCACATAAGATGCCCCACTTCTCACCAGCCCACCTCAGCTTCCTCTGCCAAGATCCTCCAATCACAGCATACCGGAAGCTTTCCTTTTCTTTTTACCGTAATGCTGTCCCACTCCCCTCCTTACCCCTGAGTCTCCGCCAAATGCAAGTGACGGCGGCTGCTACAGAAAGCTCTGAATAGACAGCCTCTGTCTTTTCTAATAGGTGAGGTCTTCATTTACTTCCGGAGTTCAGTGGATGAGGAGCATGAATGTTTGGAGCACAGCTCCATTTCCTGTTACATTTTCCCATATATTCACTGACTTTAACTGTTAATTTTGAAACTTTGGGTGGAAGTATAACATATACGCAGAAAAGGTCATATCTCATAAGTATAAAACTCAGTGAATTTTCAAAAACTAAACACATCTGTGTAATTAGCACCCAGGTGAAAAAACTCCATGTAACGAGCAGCTCCCAAATACCCTCTCTGTGCTCCCTTCCAGGCACTACAGTCTCCCCCAAAAGGGTGACCTCAATGCTAACTGCTAATCCCACAGTGTAGTTTGGCCTCTTTTATATTTTATTGATACGGAATCAGAGAGTAGTATCCACCTGTGGTGTCTAGCTTCCTTCACTCAATGCTATGTTACAGTTTTGTCCTTACGGTTGCCTGTTTTCACTACCATGTGATAGTCCCGTGTGATAAATGTACCACAATTTATGCTTCCATTTTACTATTGATGGACATTTGGGTTGCTTCTAGTTTGGTGCTATTAAAAATAGTGCTTCTCACTATTTACAGTAGCCAAGGCATGGAAATAACCTAAATGTCCCCCAACAGATGAACGGATAAAGATGTGGTGCATATATACAATGGAATACTACTCCGCCATTAAAAAGAATGAAATAACGCCATTTGCAGCAACATGGATGGACCTAGAGATTATCATACTAAGTGAAGTAAGTCAGAAAGAGAAAGACAAATACCATATGATATCACTTATAAGTGGAATCTAAAATAGGACACAAATGAACCTACTACAAAAGAAAAACAGATTCACAGATACAGAGAACAGACTTGTGGTTACCAAGGGGGAGGGGAGTGGGGAAGGGAAGGATTGGGAGTTTGGGATTAGCAAATACAAACTATTATACATAGGACGGATAAACAACAAGGTCCTACTGTAGAGCACAGGGAATTCAATATCCTGTGATAAACCATAATGGAAAAGAATATGAATAAGAATATATATATAACTGAGTCAGTTTGCTAGACAGCAGAAATTAAACACAACATTTGAAATCAACTATACTTCAATAAAATTTATAAAAAATAGTGCTGCTATGAACATTCTAGCGAATGTCTTTTGGCAGCTTAGACATTTCTACTAGGAATGTATCTAAGAGTGGAACTGCAGGATCATAGTGTATACATATGTTTCACTTTGACAGATACAAAAATTTGTCTTTAAAAAAGAAATCATAGAAACCATGTACTGGCTCTCAATTAAAACTAAAGGAAGAAATTTAGTGTCCAAATAGGTACAGCCCCAATCTTGTATTCTCTATCATGCTAATGTTACTTGAAAAGATTGCTTTCAACTTTTCTTACGAAAAAGAAAAGGAAAGAAGGAAGGAAGGAAGGAAGGAAGGAAAGAAAGAAAGGAGGGAGGAAGGAAGGAAGGAAGGAAGGAAGGAAGGAAGGAAGGAAGGAAGGAAGGAAGAAAGAGACATTATGCCAGTTTCACTTCTAGAAATATACAGACTAGCTTTTGTGAAATGTAATTTACATCTACTGGAAATATATATATCCGAGAATACCAGTATATTAAAAAGCTTCCTTGGCTTTCTTTCTATGTAGTATAAAAAGAGAAGAAGCTATTTGCATTTTGGGGAGGCTTAAAATTAAGGACAAACTTTTCCCTTATATAAGCTACTTGAGGTAGGGACCAGGTCAAATTCATCTTTATATTCCTACATCTGTACCTCCGGTACAAAGACGGCTCTGGCTAAATGCTTGTGGAATAAATGAATCCTCAAAAAGCCACATCAGCAAATGTTCCCCTTGAAATGTTCTTTTAATGAGGTGGTAGGGCACTTGATAAAATTAATTAAATCTGCCTCCCCAGCCTGCCTTTTGTTGTTTGTGCTTCAGGCCCTAGAGCACAGTGCCGAGACCCTGCAGACAGGTCATGCCCCTCTGTGGGAGGCTGGAAAGGACTTGAACCAAAAGAGGAAAAAAAGTAAATGTTTACATTTTACCCACTCTGCTTACACAGACTGCTCACCTATGCATTCGTGTAAGAACCCTCCAACCCTAAGCCTGGATGGAGACAGATTCCACTCAGTGTCAATGTAGCTAGAATTGGGCACAAGAAGGGGAAATCAGAAATGCAGGTAAGCCAGCAAACCTAGAAGGTTCGATTCATATTTGTTGCCACATTAACTGTGCTTATTAAATAACTGACATTTACCTTTTACATTTTCTAAGAGATGGTTAGGTCAAATTTCAGTGATATGTTTTGGGGAGAACCAAACAGACAGAACCCTGTAGCAAAGCACCTCAATTTTGTAAAACTGTAATATAATGTCACCAAAAAAAAAAAAAAAAATCACACTGTAAGGTAAACAGGTATCAGTATGCCAGGGCAAATGTCATTGGTCTAATTAAAAAGAAACTGCTCTGAAGTTTATTATATACTCTTGCCCTCCACCTCACCCTGTCCAAGTGGAAAGAACAAAAATAACAACATTAAAGGAACATTATCCCCCCAAACTCCACCACTTTAATTCAACAGATGTTTGCATTTTTTCCTAATTCTTGTAGTCTTTGTTCAATTGTACAATAATAAATAATGGTATTCTAATAAATAATGGTAATCATGGTATGTATACACTTTCAAAATTTTACTTGACCCCATGACACACTGTCTATATTGAAACAAATGCTTCATAATATTTGTTTTTAAATTATAAAATACTCTACCCACTGGATAAATTAAAATTCTAAATATTCTATTATTATGTATAGACAATTGTTTACTATTGTACGTTTGTGGCTTTGTAGCTTTTTTCCTACTTTATAAATTATTTTCTGAGGATATATACCCAGCAACGGGAGTATGAGGCCAAAGAGAATGCATGCACTTATTGTTTCCAAAATAATTTTGCCAGTATTACAAATTTAAATAGTCACAATATTAAAATTTAAAACTAACTAGCACCTCAAATTAGAATACCATCCTCATTTGGCCCATAATCATATCACATTGATAAGTGTCATCTATAACAAAGATTTTTCATCTGGCTAATGCTTTCATAAAATGCTGCATATTTCAAAGTAACAAATGTTCCCTTCTTTGTGTTGCCAGCAAGTCAGAAAATCCATCCATTTCCAACTGTAGACTGAGGTAAGATCTCCATGGGAGAAAAATAATATACAGACTTTTATTGAAAACACATCATGCACCAAACCTTATGCTATAGACTTTCTCATGTGTTATCTAAGACCGCAAAGTCTATAGTAATTGCTCTCATTTTCACAAAATTCAGGGTAAAGTACAGCCCATGTTGTTTCTACTATAACATCAGAAATATATAAGAAAAAACAAACTAATAAACTAATATAGATGCTTCAGGATTGCTTTCAAGCAGAAGTGTTGAAACATTTAAAACTGGGTAGATAATTTCTTACAACCTGGAAACAATTAATTGGTCATTTAGAAGACAACTTTTTCTTTCCTGACTTTGAGCTAATTATAGAAAAGAAACACTTCATAAAATTTATTTTAGATGAAAGAATTAATTCTAAAGCATCTTAGAACATTGCTATAATTTTCTTCAGGTGTTCACAAATATTTCTTTCCCTTTTTAAGTTAGTTTATTGTTGAAAACTAGTATCCATACAGAAAAGTGTATAAAGCATAATGATTTCAACATGGAGGAAGTACTCGTATGATGCATTCACATCAAAACAGAATTACCAGCATCTAAGAAACCTCCCTCGTGCTCTAACTTCTAAAACCAGAGATTACTTTTACCTTCACACATACTTTTTAATCTAGCAAAGCTCTGATAAATTCTTTGTGACCTTTACTGAAGTACTCATTTAATTTCTGCTAGCTCTTCCATTTTCTCACTGAAGATGGAAGTTTATCCCATGAGATCAAGTAAAGCAGACCTGATGAAAATAGTAATATCAAATTGGCACGCATCAGGACAGCCTTTGAACGTCTGTCACTGGCACATACTATATATTGCAGGTTCTATTTTTCCTTTCCACTCTTACAACCACATCAAAACCAAAAAGATTATGTTTCACTAAAACAACTCACAGATAGTAGTAATATTTGCATAACATGATTTATTCCTGCTTAGTTCACTACCATCTGTTTTCATATTTTAAGTAGAAAGATTTACATATAAAACAAGCTTACATAACTTTTCACATTCTATTTTAAAGAGCAATTGGCCCAAATCTAGATTATTTTTTCTATGTATATATAGTCATTTCCAAAAGGTAAGACACAAACTCTCCAGGTCAATATTTTTTTCAGTATAAATAATTTAAAGTCTTACTACACTGCGAAAAGAAAAATTGCTTGTTCCATTTATAATAAATTATTAATTGAATATGCATTAAGATATATAATGCATATATTAAGATGATATATTAAGATATATGATGGATATATTAAGACATATGATGAATATATTAAGATGTCTCCTGATATCAACCTCTTGAACCCTTATGCAAAACATAAAACTGCAGAAAGAGAAAAACAAATACAGTATGCTAACACATATATATGGAATCTAAGGGAAAAAAAAGGTCATGAAGAACCTAGTGGCAAGATGGGAATAAAGACACAGACCTACTAGAGAATGGACTTGAGGATATGGGGAGGGGTAAGATGTGACAGGGTGAGAGAGTGGCATGGACATATATACACTACCAAATGTAAAATAGATAGCTAGTGGGAAGCAGCCGCATAGCACAGGGAGATCAGCTCTGTGCTTTGTGACCACCTAGAGGGGTGGGATAGGGAAGGTGGGAGGGAGGGAGATGCAAGAGGGAAGAGATATGGGAACATATGTATATGTATAACTGATTCACTTTGTTATAAAGCAGAAGCTAACACACCATTGTAAAGCAATTATACTCCAATAAAGATGTTAAAAAAAAAAAACATAAAACTGAACATAGGAGAAAAAACTTCCAAAATGTACTTTCCTTAATGTTTATTTTCTCTGAAATGGTTCAAGATGCTTCTCCTTATCAAAACTAAGTAGGATTATATGAGAAACTAGATAATTATTTTAATTAAAATGTTAAGATTTAATTACCAAAAGCATATACATATGCTGTTTCACATCCTACTCTCTTACTAGGTTTTAACTGTTAAATAATATATAGTTAACAGATTCATCATCATATGAGACATACTTTTTTAAACTACCTTATTAATATATCTGAACTAAAATATCACAGAAGGTGGGGTAAGGAATATAATTATTCAGATATTTTATTCACATAAGCATGAACATTTATCTCTTTATGTAAAAAATTAGGTATTTGGCCACATGTTAATTAAATATATGTTCAGTGAACTTATGTCTTTATTATCCATCAAACTATTTTATGAGTTTTGAAGCTATAGTTTTTGAATTTTCAAGAATAATTTTTTTAGAAAAAAAGTTATTCTTCAATCTTGAGAATTTTACATTATTTCACCACAAGGGGGCCATAATTATCTTCTTTGAATTTTTTAGACAACCCACTTAGCAGGGAAAACTGAAAATGGAGTCAATCAATAAATAAAAATTAAGTAGTTAACATAAGGAAACGTTTACTAACGTAAAAGTCTGATTTTTGAAAGTAAAAATGAATATGAATTACCTTGGTTTGTCCCATACATGCTATACATTTGAAGAGAGAAACTTTTTCCTACTTTTCTCTCCAAAACAGGCATATCCTTGTGCCTCTGGGCTCATAACAGACTTTTACACAGAATCAGTGTTAAATATGATGGCTTATGAGAATTACTAATAAAGCTGTTACTATTCAAGTGCTGCAACATATCACATGACAAATATTAACCTCTCTCCAATGTCTAACCCAGTGACCAGAGGTGAAACTTGAGAATGAGTAAAATTACCAAAACATGTTCACCAGGCTAAACAATCAAACTAAAAGATGAAAGTAACGTCTAACAACAGTACGCTTTAATTCTGTTCCTCTTCCTTTTAATGACAATTACTTACAAAACAGGTGGACTGGTAAGCTACATAAAGCAACTAAACATTTTGCTCAAATATTCTCTGTGGTGTAATCAGCAAAAATCAACTCCTCTCTGCAGATAAAAATGTTATAATGCTTGTCTCCTGAAAGAAACAGTCCAACCAGTGCTAATGGAAAGTGGAACTAAACCAGTTATCCTTCAATGCTTTAGTTGATGCCTGAGGACACGTTATCCAGCACACCCACCAAAGGCAAAGGCACTTTCATTTGAGAGGAGGGGAAGCTTCCTTCAGAGCACCAGGCAGCATTATGAATTCACTATATCCAATGATCCTTTTAATTGCCAGTAACTCATTCCATTCTCACACGTCACTTTAAATTCTGTTAAACCAGAGAAATGAAGTGATGGTGATGATGATGTTGATGATGATGTTGATGCCAAAGATTAATCATAAGAGTACTGATAAAAGATCTACTGATGACTCTTCTACTTTTATCGTTTATATTCATTCTCATGATTTCATCATGTCTGGATTTTCCATATTTTTTCCTAGATTTTGCCTAAGATGCCAAGGAACACTACCTAATTACCCTGATGGCTGGACTTTTAGCTTTGGAGCTATGGGGTCATGACAAGCCAATGGGCCACAGTTAAGGAGACAAGGATGACCTGGATGTTTCCTAAAATGCCACTGTACATGAGGCCCAATGATGTCTCTGTACTAAACAGCTGATATTTCCATGACTCATTTCCCTCATCTCTCTAATCGAGATATACTCACCACCTGCCCTACTGATGACTGACCATGTGCTAGGAACTGTATAAGAACTTTCCACGAATGAACCCTCCTAACCCTCCCAATAACCTATGTGAAAGGCCAACAAGGGAACAGAAATGAGCAGGCCAACAACATTTGACAACATTCTCAGTTGTGTAGCACCATCCTAACAAAAAGACACCTGTTTCTTAAGGAAAATCAAGATTTGAGAAGAAAAATGCAGCACAGAGAGAAAAGGCCTCTCTAGAAACTCCGCTGTTACTAGGTAAATCGCAAACATGGAAAGTGAAAACCAACTTCCTGGCAAGAATGTTATTTCTAAGCAAACTTTCAGGGGCTTTGGATCCATTCCGAAGCACAGACTCATTCCTCTCATAATGGAAAATAGAGACAAGTGTCATTCCAAGAGCCAACCTGCATTAACAACAGTGCAGATCAATAGTGTACTTGGCATCTGTATGCCAATCTGGTAGGTGCTCCAGGCATGCATAACTAATGTACAGTCTTACTTGTTTCTCAAAAGACCTTCAACAAGTTGCACTTGACATTCACAAAAGAGCACATTCTCTGTGATAATGCTATTTCTCTCTTTAGTTTTAAATTAAATGTGACGTTCATAATTTAATCTCTACACTAACCAATTGTATATCAGAAAAATTGACTCTGAGTAAGCCATTTTCTTCATTGATTTAAGTTAGAAAAAGGAATTCAAATAAAGCTATTAGAAGCCTTTGTCTCTTTTTATTTAGTAGTGTTTCTTACATTGGGCTTTTTCTAAAAGTATCCAACTTGACGATATAACAAAAATAGAAGAAAAACGTTACTATTCTTAAGTTCTATTTGACTCATATGTTCTTAACAATATTTCCTCACTTATGGCAGAGTTCCATGCCATAAAACTAATTTACCATCTACTGCAGGTGATTGTTGTTCTAAATTCTAAAATTTTTTATTGAAGAGGGAAATAAAATAATGACCTTGTGAAAGGAAATCTGTTTCCTCAGCAATGGTGGAATCTACTTACATTTCTAACTGGGTATTTTAATACAATTATAAATAAAAATGTTCTTTATTTTAATGGGTCCACCTAAATCATATACTAGCACCCGTAAAAATAAAAATTATCACACTAATTCTATAACACTGTGCTTATTATGAACATATTTTAAAGTGTCTTTTTCTAATAGCTGAGTACTATTATCCAACATTTTTACAAATTATGTAAAAACTTTGAACCAGAGTGTTCTAAATCCTAAAAACAAGATTTTCAAGTATCTTCCTACTAATAAAACTCAAAATATTGATACTAATAATAATTCCTCCCCTTTGTATTTTTTTAAAATGTGGGGTAATGTCAGGAACTAAACAGAAAATCTAATAACTAGAACTTCTAAAGCTAGCTCAGTGAGTAAATACTCAATGCAAGATATGAGAGTTATATGTGTTATTGGCAAAACATCACACATATACACACAAACATATCCTTCTGTCTTGTTTTTTAGATTTTTTTTTTCTATCTTCTATTTTTTTCTACTGGGACTATCAGGTATGAATAGGTTGTGTAAAACCCTACTCATTTAAGTACTTTTAATTTTACAACCAAATCGTCAACAATTATTAACCTCACTTTAACATTCTGATCTCCTAATGGAATTACTTTCCGTAGCCAAAGTAAATGGTCCAATTGGTGGCTTACTTAGAAACTGGAGATGTCAATTTAAAAAATAAGGAAGCATGCTTAGAATGATGTAAGCATTACACATTATTACTTTTACTCACAGGTATTTATTGTTATACAGTAATATTTTTTCACACACTATCTTCTACATAATCAGACTTCATCCTCTCAACCATCCTACATTTTAAAGTAGGTACTATCTTCTTTTGTGGATAAGGAAATTGAAATCTCACAACAAATTCATACTGGAGACAAGAGGATTCAGTGTTGTCCGTCTTCAAGTCCAGCATTCAACCACCATCTAACATGTGTTTTACAGAACCTATATTTTCTTTTTTTAATTAATTTATTTAATTTTGGCTGCTTTGGTTCTTCGTTGCTGTGCACAGGCTTTCTCTCGTTGTGGTGAGCGGGGGCTACTCTTCGTTGCGGTGCGCAGGCTTCTCATTGCGGTGGCTTCTCTTGTTGCAGCGCACGGGCTCTAGGCACACGGGCTTCAGTAGTTGTGGCTCGCGGGCTCTAGAGAGCAAGCTCAGTAGTTGTGGTGCACAGGCTTAGTTGCTCTGCAGCATGTAGGATCTTCCCAGATCAGGGATTGAACTCTTGTCCCCTGCATTGGCAGGTGGACTCTTTCTTTTTTTTTTTTTTTTAATTTACTTTATTTTATTTTTGGCTGCATTGGGTCTTCATTGCTCCACGCGGGCTTTCTCTAGTTGCGGCAAGCTGAGGCTACTCTTCGTTGCAGTGTGAGGGCTTCTCGTTGCGGTGGCTTCTCTTGCTGCGGAGCACGCACTCTAGGCGTGTGAGCTTCAGTAGTTACAGCACGCAGGCTCAGTAGTTGTGGCGCATGGGCTTAGTTGCTCCACAGTATGTGGGATCTTCCCGGACCAGGGCTCGAACCCGTATCCCCTGCATTGGCAGGCAGATTCTTAACCACTGCGCCATCAGGGAAATCCCAGAACCTATATTTTCTTGTGTTCCTCACTGCCAAGTAGACTTATGCTAACCTTTTGAATAAGTTCTTATTCTGACACCACAATTCACTTAAATCCAATCTAAAAGGAGAGCAGAAAAATTACATCACACCAGTAGTCATTCCCACACGTATGCTGAAGTTATTAATCAGCCACATCAGCAATGGTTGGAAGCAGATCATGTCTTTTTTTTCTTCCAGTTTTACTGAGATATAATTGACATACAGCGCTGTGTAAGTTTAAAAGGTACAACATGACTTGACTTAAATATATCGTGAAATGATTACCACACTAAGTTTAGTGACCTTCCATCATTTCATACAGATACGAAATTAAAGAAATAGAAAAGGTACATTTTCCCTGTGATGAGAGCCCTTAGGATTTACTCTTTAACAGCAGTGTTAATTATATTTATCATGTTGTACATTATATCCCTAGTACTTATTTACCTTATAACTGGGAGTGTTCACCTTTTGCCAGCCTCCATCCAATTCCCTCTCCTTCCTCCACCTGCCTCTGGTAACCACAAATCTGATCTCTTTTTCTATGAGTTTGTTTGTTTGTTTGTTTTGAAGTACAACTGACCTACAACACTATGTTAGTTCTTGTTATGCAACATAGTAATTTGATATTTCTATACATTTCAAAATGATTGCCACAGTAAGTCTAGTTATGATATACCATCATACAAAGATATTACATAGTTATTGACTATATTCCCCACACTGTACATATCATAGCCATGACTCATTTATTTTGCAACTGGAAGTCTGTACCTCTTAATCTCCCTTATCTAGTTATTTCCTCCCCTCCACCTCCTCCCCTCTAGCAACTATCTGTTTGTTCTTTGTATCTATTACTCTGTTTCTATTGTTTGATCATTTGTTTTGTTTTTTAGATTCCACATATAAATGAAATTATACAGTATTTCACTTATAGGTCTGACTTATTTCACTTAGCATAATGCCCTCTAGGTCCATTTATGCTGTTGCAAATGGTAAGATTTTATTCTTTTGTTATGGCGAGAAATATTCCATTGCATATATATACCAAACCTTCTTTTTCCATTTGTCTATTGATGGGCACTTAGGTTGCTTCCATATCTTGGCTATTGTGAATAATGCTGAAATGAACATAGGGGTGCATATATCTTTTCTAATTTGCGTTTTTGTTTTCATCAAATAAATACCCAGGAGCAGAATTACTGAATCATATGGTAGTTCTGTTTTTAACTTTTTGAGGAATCTTCATACCGTTTCCCACAGTGGCTGCACCAATTTACCTTCCCACCAACAGTGCATGAGGTTTCCTTTTCTCCACAACCTCGCCAACACTTGTTATTTTTTGTCTTTTTAATAATAGACATTTTGACAGGTGTGAGGTGGTATCTCACTGTGGTTTTAATTTTCATTTCCCTGATGATTAGTGATGTTGAGTAAGCAGATCAGGTCCTGACAGAAACCTGCAAAGACCAAGGTCACTGGACTTGAAAATACCCAAGTATCCTAAGGCTTCAAAACTAACATGGGCTACAGGCCAGCACCGAGCTAAAACCATCAGGAGTTTATGAACATATAACTAGAGACCAGGTGTGAACACACCAGTGCTGACTCTAAGGGTGATATCCAAAATCTTTGCAAACTTTTCTTACTATCAAAATATAGTAGAGTCTGTCCCATAACAGAGCTCTTAGTATTTGTGGATTAGGAAAATAAATAATAGCAAAACCTGCTGGAAAATCAGTAATTCCACTGAAATGATTTCCTTTCTTATTTATCTTTATTTATCTATGGTGAACCTCAGAGGTACCTCTGAGGGTCCAAAGTTCATAGGCACACGACACTTTCATACATATTTCACTTTTTCTATAGCGTGTCTTTTATAAACTGCTGGTCTCTAGGAATATGATGTATAATTTTTAGACATCCATTAGGTATAAGCCAATGAAACTCTCTATTAAGCTTAATTTAATTGAAAAAATATGTGGAAGGCAAATTGAGGAAAGGTCTTCAATAAGTCCAACACAGCTAAAGATCATCTCTAACAACCTCAGGGAGGGGGACCATGAATCATTTTTACACTTGTCTGCCAGAAAATGCCTATGGGAAGGCCCATGTCACAGCCTCTTTACAGTCTCAGATCCCAACACAGAGCCCAGAAAATTATAGGTACTTGAGTTCAGTTGATCAAATAAACTGCCAACTTTCAACAAAGAGCCAGTGGCCACGGGTCCTTAACAGTGAAATTTCTTGTTAATGAGAAGTCTTCTGGCCTCCCGCCTTAACCCTTTCTAGGAGGACTCCTGCACTCCTGGAGTAAGTATTTTTAAAAACTAACGTGATCCACTTAAAGTCCCTGTATAGCCGCGTGTCATTTTCAAGAAAAATCCCAAATTCTTTAATATGACATTCTGTGTGGCTACCAAAACGACAGAAGACAAATTAAGTTCCCTCTACTGTGGAGTTTCTCTAGTCCCATCAAATTACTGTTTTGTCGTTATTGGCAAGCATGTTTTTCATTCAGCATTGCCCAAGTCAGGCAGGAGCAGTCCCTTTGTTACTCCTAGCCCCGCACAGGTAAACAGCCCTTCCTCTGTGCTTCCCAGAGCCATGAATGTAACTCTAACAGCCATGGTCAAGACAAACCATATGCTTACACCTCCATTTGCCAGAAGAGTCTCTGAGTTCCTTAAGAGGCACAACCTAGACTTAGACATGTTTGTACCTTCACTGCTCTCGCTGTGCCTGCCACACGACACACACTCATTAAATGTTTGCTTAACAGAAAACTGTCATTGCTTAATACCACACATGTAGTTGACTCTGATGGATCTGTCTTTGCGGATAGACTAGATGTTGCTTGAGAACAAACATGGCAACTGAATTTATTCATCTTATTATTCTCAAAACTCGTTACAATATCTGACACAAAATACATGTGGAACAACCCTTTGTTGAATGAAAAAAAAAAATTACTGAGTAGACGAAGGGTGTATTAGGATAAGGACATTTTGAGGTAAGTAAAATACTACTAAGTAATATAGTCTTAGGAGGCCCCTTATAATATGTTAGGAGCCAATACATTAAACCGATAAAAAGGGAATAGCAACCCGACAGAAGCTCTAGTAACCTATGCTTATTTTTACAACAGTATTTTAGTTAAATCCATCTCTTTTCTCCCTTTTCTCTAATTTCTTTAAAAGCAACAGAATATTAATTTAGAAATACTATTGTGTCAGGAAAATAAAAGACATTAAAGAGAATGCTGCTAGTAGAGAGCTAGATCTTATTCCCTCTAAATACCAATAACTTAGCCAAATGAAGCTATATATGTGGGCCAAATGTGATAAATTTAGAGTATGCTGTAAAAAAAACATCAGGCCTATATAAAGACACCATAAGGGAACTAAAATTTTAGCTCCACTCAGTCATGATTCAAAGGACTAATCATTTTAAAATATTCGGTAAGCACCACCCCTTCCACAAAACAAAACAAACAGAAAAAACCCCACTGCTATAGGGATACTTCCCTTGTTTCCTCTAAGTTTCTCCTCATTAGTAATGATAGCAGTAGCAGCTAAAAATAATTGTGTTATCTGATAGATTTCTTCTAGTAAATTAATTTTTCTCTTTAAGGCACATTTATGTAGCTACAAAGCCTTTCACTAAACAAAAAAGACAAAAATTAATTTCCCAATATCCATTATAAAGATATCAAAACCTATATTGTTTTTTTTTAACATCTTTATTGGAGTATAATTGCTTTACCATGGTGTGTTAGTTTCTGCTTTATAACAAAGTGAATCAGCTATACATATACATACATCCCCATATCTCCTCCCTCTTGCGTCTCCCTCCCACCTTCCCTATCCCACTCCTCTAGGTGGTCACAAAGCACTGAGCTGATCTCCCTGTGCTATGCGGCTGCTTCCCACTAGCTATCTATTTTACATTTTAAACCTATATTGTTAAAGCCAGTGCCTGACTTTTTCTATAGGGTAGAAGTAAGTCTAAATTATTTGCCTCTTTTTAAAATTATGTTAGAAGCCAACTGCATTTTCCTGTCTAGTAAATGACTTTGTCGAAGGCAAGGAAGGCCTACTGTAAGTATTTAGCCTATCCACAAGGTCGACTTGAACTTGTCTATGTGCTTATGATGTGTAAACTCGTGCGTGTGCGTGCACGCGCACACACACACACACACAACCACCACCACCACCACCACCACCACCACCACGGAACAGTTTTCAATTTCTTTACATATTTGCAAATCTCAGCCACAATGCTCAAGCTCTTTCCACAGTCTGTAGTAAAAAGGCAAACACATTAAGTGTAAAGAAGTAACAACTAAGGTAGATGTTGCTGGTTTAGCTAAGAATTGGCCTATCAAAAATGAAGATAGAACTGAGCGATAAACACGAACTACAATATCAGACTCTCTGTGACGCGTATGGATGAGGAAAAGGATCCTCATCTTTGGAGTCATACAGATTCAGGTTTAAATCCCATCCCTGGCACTCACCCACCAGTTGTATCACTCAGACAAATTAATTAATGTCGATGAGCCTGTTTCCTCCTCTATAAAACTATAATAACATCACTGACATCATAAGTTACTGTGGTTATTAAATTAAATGGAATCTCTAAAACAGCAGGTTCTCAATATATGTAATATTTCTTCACCTTCTCCATCACCTAATTTACTACAAACTTCAAGAGAATTCAAATTTCATTCCTGAGCTAATAATCCCATTTTACATTTTGGATCTAAATCTGTAACTGAGTTTAGAAAAATATTAGCCTTTTATGAGAACACGAAACATAAAATGGGCTTTAAAATCTCAAAGTTGACCAGCAAGTCTAACTGTACTACAGACCTGGTAGTGTCAATGCGTCAAAGAATTCTTACAAACCATGTATCTTTCATTTCCTATTGCTTTATATGTTAATTAATTCATCAATTAATGTAATAATTTGTTCTATAAATACATAAAGTACTCTTCCTTAAATTTTACCTAAAAGGCACCTTTAAAGTGTCGTTATAGAATTATTTAAAGATTAGAGCTGAACTAAGAGTATGCAAACCTAAGGATCTAAAGCACTCCTTAAAACATCTTTAATTTGGTTGCAAGCTCTCAGTATTCCAATTCTACCAGGTGTATAGTAGGACTGATGTAACTCGAATGTAAACTGAAAATAATTTTTCAGATTTTCTCAGTAGTTATTAACCCAATTATGAATCAGACACCTCGATAAGCTTTACTAATGGTTTAGATTAATAGATGTTTACTTATTAAAGATAAAACTATGTTTCTGTAGCTCAACATTTAACCTAAATACTTTTTTTCTATATTTTGCTCTCAACACTATGAAGTAGCTTCAGAGAGAATCATGCTAATCTAGACTATATTTTGCGTTAATTCAGGGATATCTGGAGTTCCAGGGAATTGCTGGAACCTACTTAAGGTCAGACAGCTGAAGACAAGCCAATACCCTACAATGCAATTTCAACCATCTGGGAATACTCACTTCATCTCTGTGGGATCAATTTGGAGATTCATGACAAAAGGGGTCCCAAGAGGTCTACTTATACCGTCACCATGTCACCTTTCAGATGTTAATCTCCTAATCATTCTGGAATGTTTGGGGGTGGGGAGGGGGGAATGTGTGTATGTGTGTGTGTGTGTGTGTGTGTGTGTGTGTGTATGAATGGAAGGAGAGGTGGGAGGAGACTAGGTCAGAAGGGATAATGCTGGGCCCAGGCACACATATGTGGAAATAATTTCTATGTTTAGTGCTAATACGGTTATATCAACAGTATGAACTTATATACAGTGGCAAGCTTCCAGAGGGAAAGAAATAAAATAAATAAATATAGCATCACGCTAATAGCAGAAATATATGCTACTATCTTTAATTCCTCTAGGAGTAAAATTGCCTCACTATTCATAGTATTGGTCTACTGAAAACCTTAGTACAGGAAAAAATATAATGTCCTGGGCTGTAAGAGCAGAATTACGATGGTACCTCCTCAAATGCATTTAATCATTCACATGTAAGCTTCGAAAATCATTTTCCAAAACTCTTCTTCAACTACTTCACCTTCATAAAGAAGATAAAATCTATCATCAAAAGTTTGCTATGAGGCCTTGAATAAGAAAAAAAAAAAAGGTGATAAAGTCTCCTATAATGCATGAGCTAGGGATTAATTATGGATTAATTAACATTATGTGAATCTAAATATCCTTGAAGTAACAGTAAATGAATTTTATTGCCAAGAATAAGAAATAATATCAGAGAGTAGCATGCAATACACTAGACTAAAATAATGAGTGATACCAAATGTTTTACTCAATTATCTAACCTACCTGAGACATTATTATCTTTAAACACAGCTAACAGCAGACATAGCTACCAGAAGCAATTCTCATGATGTGAGAATAAACATGTTATTTGTATCATATTCAAATTCACTACAAATATTTCACTTTTCTGTTAGACAAAGAATTTTATTTTTGGATTTTAACTAATTTATACTCATTCCTCCTAGTAAGAATTTTTAGGTTGCATCTTTTTAAATAAAGTCCACTTTTTCACGCTCATACGCTAACTGGAATTATGTTTTTTATAGTAGTAATCACTGAAAGAACATGGCTTTGTCAAATGCAAAAGATCTTATTCAGCAAATCAAATAACAAGGAAGTGATTTTCATTATATAAACTATAAAATTTTCCTTCGTCAAATGAACTCACTGCATTGTTTTTTGTTTTTTGTTTTTTGCTTCATTTGTTTGCTTTGTATTATACACATCCACACATTCCAAATCAATTTTTTGAGTCAGGCTCATACTGAATTTATTGAAGAAAAAAAGTATTTTGCAAAAGCAGGGAAAATGTATTTTGCTCACATTTTATTAAAATTAAGAGTGTGCCTTAAAATCATATTTAGTGTCACAGTTAGGAAATAGTTCATCATACCATGAAAGTCAATCTTCTTTTAAAATCACAAATCAAATGTTCAAGAAAATCTTTCAAGCACTGAAAAGTTGTATATTTAACTCTGGATAGTTAGGATACCAAAACATTTTGTTATATGTTAAATAGATATTTGTGCTCCCAATATCTATTTAAGTTCTGTAGCAAGACATTTTAAACTGTGCTGCTCTGATCTTTTGCTTTATAATGAAAGCAAACCTTTAAATATGGTATACAGAACTAAACTATTTACCTCTTTTTTATTTCAAGTCTTCCCCATCTTTCACCTCCCCCCACCAGAACACCTTCCACAAGCACCATTAAAGTACAAGTTTTATGTATAATACATTTTTCCAAAGAGAAGAATCCTGGCTGATTTTAGTTATAGATCATTTAAAACTTCAATTCTACAGTGGATTCCATGCCTTGCAAGCAATTTTTAAAGATAGCTTGACATATAATTGGTTCACCTTTTCCTGAAATAGGGAAACAAAATTCCCAATTAGAACAGATAAGATATCCGAATATTTACTTGTTATTGTCAGTTATTATTATCAAAGTATTATTAAAATAGGCAACTGTTACTGAGTAGGGGTTACCTGCCAAGCAATATGGCATATTACATACATTATCTCTTCCAATCCCCATAACAAACCCAGGAGCAAGGTGTCGTGATCCCCCTTCGGAGGTGAGAAGGCTGAGGTAGCAAGAGGCCATGTCTCTAACCCACTCTCACCCTATACACTGCATGGGTGTAGCCAGAAGGAAACACACATAGCAGGACCCTAGATCCCCACACCTTAATCTTTATTCTATACAGCCTCCAATAGTGAAATCACAGAATTATTTACATTTTTGCTCTAGCTTTTGAGTTTTTAAAAGTATGATTCGAGATTCTTGCATTGAAATGTCAAAATTCCCATTTTCAAAGGTGACCAGAAACCTCATGCTGTCTTCATAAAGGGAATAAAGACAAAAGACTTTTAAGAATTTTCTGGGCTGATCTCACCGTTCTTTCAACAGACTAATTTAGAGGTATAAAGCCTTTCATATTTCACCTTGATTTGTATCTTTCAATGAGAGGGAAAAGAGTTTTCATTCATTAATTAATGTGCACATTAATGAGATAATTTGTGTGTTTTATAATTTTTTCAAAGGCATTGAGCTCCTCAAGGGAGAACATTTCATAGAAACAAAGCGCACTCTTGTTATTAAAATTGCCATTTTTATCTCAATGGATAAATACTTATGTGTATTCATTTATTAGGATTTTAATCAGCTCTAAGTTCAAATCCTTCATGACACTAAGGGATGAGGTATCCAAAGCTGCATACAAATCCTTTTATTTATCAAAGAGGTTTCTATAATCCCATAAGACAAAAGGAAGAAAGTGAGCTTGAGGAAGAAAGCAATCTAAAATAACTATTAATCATAATTGCATTTAAAAATGCCCTTTACATTTTCTTAGGTGCAAATTGGATGTTTAGGTTTACTTTTATAAAGTTTTCTACAGTAGACCACCAGCCCTAACCTATGTTACACTGAATCAAGTAATAACTACTAAGAGATGAGCTTAAAGCCCGTGTGGAAATAACACAACATGGCCAAATGCCTGCACATCAGTTGAAATAAAAAGAAAGTGAAATTAAACAAGAAAAAAAAAGAAATAAAACACAGAATGATTATAATTAGAGGAAATTAATAGCCAGAAAACAAGGTTACACAAAGGAAAATTATTCTCAATAGGAAGAAAGTTCTTCATTACTTAAGAATTCTTGATGCAGCATCCTCTTTCAAATTTTCTCTATGGATAGTATACTTAATTTTGTTTTTAGGTATCACCACATCTTTTATCGTATTTGATCTTGACAAGTTTATTGTAAGCAGCTTTCCTATGTTTCCTGTGTCATAAATGAGTAACTTATTTTTATAAAATCTCACATGGGCAAATGGATGGCAGAAGCACGACTGGTAATTAGTCACCTTATTAATTTAATGTTTTTGTAGCACACTTAGTTTAAAAATGTGTTTGTGTGTGTGTTAAAACTGAGGTTTGATTATTGTCATTATGTACCTATTCCTTTATGTAAGATTTTCAGTGGGTCTTTCTCTTCAAAGCTTAGGAATGGATCTGCAAAATTTGATAGACAATCTGGGGGCAAAATTAGGCAGCTAAATTTACATGCCAGAGAAACATAAAGGGCAATCAGAAACAAATAAATAAAGGTAATGAAAATGCAATGCTAGGCATTAGAAAATATTAATGTACACACACAATTTGTACGTGGGTATGGATAACATGTATTTCTTAAATTAAATGACTTGCTAAGCCACAGGAGGCAAAGCAGTATTCCAAAAGTAGCTTAAAAGTTGTCAAGGGTAGGACTGCCTAGGTCACAAATACAGACCATGAATGTTCTACAAATTTCATCTTCAGTAAGGTACACATATTGACAGCTTGATAAAGTATACCCTAGAGGTCTTTTTAAAATAGTAGCTAAAAGATGAAGACACTAAGGCCTTTCAAAAATCAAAATCTTTTCCTAACATTCCTAACTTTCCAACTTTAACACATACGAACACAATTACTAGTATTATTTTAAATGTATAATTTTAACCATATTCCACTACTACAGACAATGGCGATGTGCTTTCCATCAGCATCATATGAATTATACATGAGAAAAAAAATCTTTGATCATTACTGTCTCTCATACTTCGGAAAAGTGCAATAAAATTGAAAATGTAGCAATGGCTCAGGAGGGCTGATTTTCCAACAAAGCTTAAAGCATCCTCCAGCATGTCCACTTAAACCCAGGGAGCAGCACTGATACCAACAAGAACTATAATACGTCACCTGGGCAGCAAGTCCATGGCCAACCTTAGGCCGGCCATGGAACATTAATGTTTCACAGTATCATCGATAACTGTCTCACTCCAATCACCTTCATCACAGGTGAGACAAAATTCTCCAAATCCTCTTGAGCTTACAGCCTGCTCAGCTCTGCACTGATGCAAAATTTGTTTTTGTCTTGAATAAACCCCTGGATAATTATCCATTCATGCAAAAGTCTCCACGACACAACTGAACTCTTCGTTTTGGTATTTCCCAAGATGGAAGAAAACTCTAGTAATAGAATAACTAAACACTATATACAGTAAGATTGGTGAGGATATTTGTTTTATAAATAAAATGGAACACCAAATTTTGCAAGAAAGCCAAGCATTCTTAAACATTCAGTAATTCAAAATGTTGCAACTTCTTTGTCCAGCTACACACACACACACACACACACACACTCGGGGTTTAGACAACCCTTTAGTTAGTTTTGTAAAGTTCACTTTAAATAAAATGCTGTCAAGTATTCATTTTCAAGGAGGAGAAACTGACAACATTACAGAGTAAAACACATGTTGGTGGTTAGTTATAAAAGCCCTGATACTTCACTTTCTGGCATAGCATAAGCTATAGGTTTATATTTAAACATCCCTTCTATGATAGTTTACAGTTTATAAGCATGTTACTTACTACTATATATGTGTTCTATAAATATGCGTGTATATAAATTTGTGGCCTCAGCTCATTAAAGGTCAGGTGTTACCCTGTTTGTGTGTACTTGATCCTCTGCATTCAGGGTAAACTTACTTCAGGCTATCACAGGAGTCACATCCCTTCAAAGCCCTAAGCCTCTGCATCCAAGAACCCTGATCAGTCATTACATTTTTCAAAAACAACAAAAAATACTTATTTTATAAGTGCTTCATGCTCATTGTAGAAAAAAAAACTAGAAAATACTGATAAGCAAAAAAAGCAAACACTCTACAGCCCACTCAGTTAATATCGTAAAGTATATGACACCTATATATACGTTCATATTTTATGCATATGTAGATATTAATATACACATTTATTTTATAAATATTTTATCACATTAAAAATATACTTGTGTAACCTGTTCTTGCTCACATGATAGTAGAATACGAATATATTTTCAGGTCAATAAACAAATATCTGGTACTATAAACATGTATCATTTTTAATTTAGCAATCTACTATTATTTGATAACAAAGCATGCAAGAAACATTACAGAACTTTCTCAGCAATGCAAGAGAAGCATTTTATTTTAAAAACTACTTTGTTAGTATTGTTGAGACAAAGTCTCTGCTTTAAGCCCTGTCTGATCTCTGTGTGTGTGTGTGTGTGTGTGTGTGTTAGCAGGATGTGGAGAATGCTGGTGGGGGGAGGAGTGCTGAGAGAAGGGACTTTATTCTTTGATCAGCTGACAAAATGATTGAGATATCTGTGCAAGCTCCTCCAATCACCAGTTGTTTCGTAAAAGTGTTTTAAACATATTTTGGGGAATATTCAGACAGTTTTAACCTTTATGTAAAGGGCAAACCATCTTTGCCTGGTGATACAGACCCACAACAGTGCTGGGGCAGAGGGAGGTGGGATTCTGGGGCCCTTTTGGCTTAATTCTGTTAGTTCTATTCATCAATATACTCTACACTCCCACCCCCTCCCCACTGCCACCCGACAAATACACGCACACAGACACATTCCCGCCGAGCGCACACGAGGCACAGAAGACTCCCACTCCTAGGGTCTTGTTCCTGACCCCTTGGACCATTGCTTATCGACCAAAGCAACCCGCTTTGAAAAGAAGGGAAGCTGGACAGAGCATGAGTATAAGTTTTAGGACTGCTATCCCTATTAGTTACTTTCTCCTCTTTTATGTCTCTTGGGAACTTTAAAATAAGGATCTGGCATGAAGAAATAACATTTCAGCAACTGATATGGAATTAAACCATACCAATCCTTTTCAAGCCAATTCAAATGCATAATTCAAAGCGAAAGGACCAAACTCTTCTCACAGGGCCATTTAGCTCTGCCCTAAAACACATGCAATCATGTATTGCTGGACTTGCTGGTGCTTTGTCATGGAAACAAAGGCTTTGCTTGATTTGATGGTACCATGTTGACAAAACCTTTTTTTTTTTTAATATTAACTATAAGGAGATAGACCCCATGATCATTTTCATCTAGTCTGTAAGATTTCCTTAGGATAAATTAAGTTTTAGCGTTATAAATTCATTATTCAGTAATCCTGAAATTTGGAGAGAGAAATATTCTACAAATAACAATCTAAACTCTATGAAATAGAGAGAGAGGGGAGAGAGAGAGAGAGAGAAGCCCTAAGCTCTTCAAACATAGACTTCAATATCTGATAAGAAGAATCCCAGCTATTCCTGTTTCAGAGAAATGAAACTAGGAAGTAAAACACAAATGTATGAAAAGGCCCATGTATAAGGAACAGGCACTCCACACCTTATATTGCAACCAAGTTAACAACTTTAACACACTGAGCAGGCCAGACAAAGTATATTTGGAGATATTCGCAGGCCTGTTTTAGATTCCAAGCTGCCACAGGTCATGACTATGTGTATTAATAATAACAATAACCATAATAAAATGACAATGATAAAGTACTTCATGCATAAAGTTAACAATGCTCACTCAGCAGTCAGGTATTTACTTTGACTGTTTTTTCCAAAATTGTTGGCAGATTTCCATGGACTATACATGCCTCCACGAGAGTTCTCGTATGTCCCTCCTTTTAAAAGGCATAATTGGGGACAGGGCAATTCTGGTGACTTAATAAGAGAAGGAAGCTCTCTCGCCCACACAGGAACGAAACCCAGGTGTGACCCTATTTGAGTTGTGCTGTTTATTTTCCCAAGCACTTTGCTCTCACAATCATTTAAAACAGGATTTTGATAATTATGAAAATGTAAAAGATAAAATTAGAATCCATGTTTTCTTATTCACAGGCTAATACTTCAAATAACCAAGTGATTTGTTTTCCAAGATTTGAAAGTGAAAGTTCACAGTGTGAACCCAAGTTCGTAATATCTTTTTTGCACCTGATGTCGTTTGAAAGATAATTATTTTTAACAGTTTCATATAGAGGGCAGAATATTATCAGAATGCAGCTACATCTCAATTATAAAAAAACAGCATTGATATAGTCTATCAAAACTCTGCTATAGTACTATCAGGATGAAGGGACAGTTCTTTGGACACAGTAATGAAAAAAAATATCAATCCTAAAGATGCTCTAGTAAGAAAGAGGCCAAATTCTCCACTTAAAATTCAACTTAGAGTCTTTCCACTTTCCAAGGTGTCCTAGGAAAACAGAGGAGGAATACCGTAATCAGTAGATGCAACAGGGGTAAGTAAAAGATACTAAGAAATACTTCAAAGAGACAGTGTCTTAGTCCATTCTGGCTGCTGTAAGAAAAATACCATCAACTGGGTGGCTTACAAACAACAAACCTTTATTTATCACACTTCTGGAAGACGGGAAGTCTAAGATCATGGATCCTGGCAGATTTGGTGTCTGGTGAGGGCCTTCAAGGGTCGTCTGTTCATTGTAACTTCACATGGCAGGAGGGGCAGGAGAGCTCTCTTGAGCCTCTTTTATAAGGGCACTAATCCCATCCATGAGGGTTCCACCTCATAGGGAGGTTCACCTCCCCATTCTCCCCACCTATACCATCACATTAGGCATTAGGTTTCAACATATGAATCTGGGGGGCACACAAGCATTCACACCATAGCAGACAGTTTCCCTAGAGTTGAGTCCTAAAGAATAAATGGTAGTCGGGCAATGAAGAAGCATGATTATACGAAGGATTTTAGGTAAAGGGACTTAAAGGAAAAAAAGAATTTCATAGAATTAAGATTATGGGACAATCTGGAAATTCTTCACAGGATCATGTGGCTGGGTTAAAGAGTATAGCAGGGAAGAGCCTGGAGATGAGGCTGAAAAAGGTGTGAAACAACCAGATCATGAAAGACTAATTTTGCCACATTAAAAAAGAAAAGACACGACCTTGTCTCTGACCTCCTCCCTGTGTTGGTGTTATCTTCAGCACATCATCTTCAGCTATGCCAACCTCATGGTTGCAAAATGGCTGGGAATTTCCAAAATCATCCTTATTTTTATCCAGTGGAAGAACATGGGTCATATTCTCAAAACTATCAAACAATATTCCTAATCCTAACTATTAGAACACTCTATAATCAAGGACAGATCTTGTGCTGATTGGCACAGGCAAATTTTATCTCCAATCCTGAACTGAGATGGTTTACACCAATCAAAATCCACTCCTAAGTGACGGGTTCTGGGCCTGGAATCAGTCCTACCTAAATCTTATGACTGATACCACAGGAGAACTTTGAGAAGAGAGAAAATAGGAAATGAATTGTGAGTAGACAACTAGCAAAACCGTCTCTATACCTCCCCTGCAATTCCTCTGCATTTTAAAGAAGCTTGATATAATTATCAGGGAAAAAAAAATCAAAACCACAATGAGTTATCACCTCACACCTGTCAGAACGGCTATCACCAAAAAGAACACAAATAACAAATGTTGGCAAGGTTGTGGAGAAAAGGGAACCCTTATACACTGTTGGTGGGAATATAAATTGGTGCAGTCACTGTAGAAAACAGTATGGAGGTTTCTAAAAAAACTAAAAATATAACTACCATATGACCTAGCAGTTCCTCCTGGGTATATATTTGAAAAAAACAAAAACATTAATTCAAAAGATATATGAACCCCAATGTTCACAGCAGCATTATTTACAACTGTCAAGATATGGAAGCAACCTAAGTGTTCATCAGCAGATGAATGGATAAAGAAGATGGATACTATGTGAATAGTATTTCACATAATGAAATACTATTCAGTCATAAAAAAGAACCAAATTTTGCCATTTGCAGCAACATGGATGGACTTGGAAGCATTATGCTAAGTGAAATAAGTCAGAGAGAGAAAGACAAATACTGTATGACATCACTTATATGTGGAATCTAAAAAATACAACCAACTAGTGAGCAAAAAATGAAGCAGCCTCACAGATACAGAGAACAAACTAGTGGTTACCAGTGGGGATGGGGGAGGGGCACCAGAGGGGTGGGAGGCACAAACTACTAGGTGTACTGTACAACATGGGGAATGTAGCCAGTATTTTGTAATAACTGTAAATGGAAAGTAATCTTTAAAAACTGTACAAACTTTTTAAAAATTATTAATAAAGAAGCTTGATAATATTACATAGAGGACAGAGTTGGCCCTATATAAATGAGTTTTACAATAGGAAAGTGTTTTGTTTCTTAAACACCATATAAATAAGAACTTATCATTTCCTAATGATATGTACTGAAGATTATTCTCCTATTTACTTCATCACATAACTTGGGATATACAAGGCAATTCTTAGGGACCCACAGTTAGTGGCAGCACTTATCTTCCCTCTGAGGGTGATCACTATTACAGGAGGAGTCTAAGCTTCAATTGTTCTTGATTAAGCAACTAATTTATGTGTAACAGATCTCAAATTTTAATGAATATCAATTTCTTACCACTTTAATTTAATGTATATTTAGACTTCTGCTTTCAGTATGCAGCATTCTTCTAAGAAATTAAATATTGGCTCTTTTGTGTGTTCTTTTCTTCTTAAAAAAGATTTATGGTTTACTAGTAATTTCAAATACCTGCCATTTGAAATTTTGTTTTCCATCACTATCAGTTTTCCCAAAGGCTATCAGCAATCAAAAATCACTTAAACATTTTACCACAAGAACACCTCAGGACTTGATTTGTATAATTTTTAGTAATCTTTTTCCAGATATTTTCAAATGTTAAGAGTCAGTTTTACATATTTATCTATGTATTTAAATAAATGAAGCCAGGAACAATAAGTCATAAGAAAAATAACAGGTCAGTCTATCTCTATCTGAATTCAAAACTCTTCATTAAAGCAGACGTAATAAAGAATGTTGATCTCTAATACTCCCCTGCATTGCCCATCTCTCAATACCAAGATGTAACAAGAAGTTACTAAACGGTACTAAAATACCACTTGCCTCTGCCACCTGCATAATTTCTTTATTTTTAAAGGGCTCATGTAATGGTCAGTATACTAGCACCAAAAACAAGCCGCTATTGTGATATTGGAAAACAAAGAGATTTTAAATCTTGCGCTAAGAACAATACTTTTGGGGTACTGGAAATTGTCCATATCTTGATAGGAGTCAGGGTTACATTGCAGTAAGCATCAGTCAAAACTCATAGAGTTTCACATAAGACTTGAGCATTTCACTGTATATAAACTGTACCTCAAATTAAATATATAAATACACACATATATGAAATAATCCCCAAAAGTACAATATATTATCATTGTGATGTTGCAATTGGATCCTTATAAAGCAATCAGTCACTCCATTAGTTACCCCCATGAAGATGTATGGGTGTGAAAGGACTGAGCTCTAATGTACTTTTCCATTTCCTTTCGGGTATGTAAGTGATTTAATGCAGCTATGCTCCTTGTTCTTTTTATTTTCAGAAACATATATTAAAAATATTTTTGCAGACTTTTGTATGCCATACATTAGACTGATTACAATAACTCCCGGGAATTCCCTGGTGGTCCAGTGGTTAGGACTCGGTGCTTTCACTGCCAGGGGCAGGGGTTCAATCCCTGGTCGAGGAACTAAGATCCTGCAGGCCATGCAGCACGGCCAAAAAAATAAAATAATTCCCCAAATAATTCGGAAATGTCAAGTAGTCCATGAGTGGTCAGCTTGGAGGGAACAGGAGGTGGGATGAAAACCTGGATCTGCCTGATGCCAATGCCTAGTTTCCTAAGGACCTTTAACATTTTTTGTCAGTGTTTTGTCAACATTTTTTATCAGTTGTAGAAATACAAAGGATGTGAGTGATAAAGTCTAGCAAATCATTACTTTATTTCTATGATTCATTTACTTTTCATTACCTGAAGTTATGTCCTTTAAAATATAAGTGCATCAGAAAAAAGAAAAAAAATATATATATATATAAGTGCATCAAATTTTTTATCTGTTATCTACTAGAGTTCACTTGTTAGACTTTACAATAATGACTATTTTCTAAATATGTTCTACCCTATTCTTATTTGTACTCTAAAATGAAGATGTGAGTAAGCTTTGGGATAGGCAAAATAGACTGTATACTATAATTTTGATAAACTTCCCCCCTTTGCAATAATAATAATAGTTAGCATTTGTTCGAGCATTGATGATACGCCAAGCATTTTGCTAATTGCTTTCTGTAGTCCTTGCAACTATACTCCGAGCTAGTTATTTCTGTAGCATTCATTTTCCAATCAGGAAAGTTAAGCACAGAGAGTTTAAGTAAGTTGCTTGTTAGTAATAGCTGGTAAATAGTAGAGCCAGGATTTGAAAACTGGCAGGGCTGCCTGGCCTTATCACAGCTACATTAGCCCTGTCTTAATTAAACATGCCTTTGCTCACTCATTAAATGTACATTTACTGAATGTCCTCTGTACTCATCAATGGAGATACAGAGTTCCTGGGCTTAAGGAGTTACAAAATAGGAAGCATCAGAGCACTACAAAATGTCACTGCAGTGTGTTAAGAGGTAAGTTGTTTAAGAAAAAGAAAAAACACTCAACCAAGAGACAAACTACGGAAAGTAGAGAGAATGAGTTGCGGGACATATCAGGGAGACTATATCTAGAAAGGTTTTGTGAAGAAACTCACATTTAAGGATAAGAAGTTCACCTGTTGAATAAAATGAAGGGTGTTCAAAGGTCAGGACACAGCGTGCCAGCATTCAGGGAAACAAAGTGTGAGTGGCTCTAGAGAAGGGAGAGAGGAACGGCTGCGGAAGCAGGGGCTGTGCTGGAACACAGGCTCAGTCTGAATTTGAAAATAATGTGAATTACATCCTGAACGGGATGAGAAATGAGTACGGGATTTGGGGTAGGGAAATAAAATTTTTGAATCTGAAAAAAGATGACTGGCAGTAGTGTGAAAAATGAACTGAATCAAAGGGCAGTGGGGATCTAAAGCAAGAGGACAGTTAGAGACACAGGTCAGAAATGATAAAGGCATGAACTGAGGTAGGCAAGACTTCTTAAACGTGCTTGAAAAGGGGGATCCGCAAAGAGAGAAAGGAACTTTGTAAATACGGTACTGTATATTTCACGTATAATGTCCAAGAATATTAGACAAGGACATAATGACAAAAATTATTGGCTCTGGAAGATGGTTTTACTTTATAAGAAAATCTGAAAGATATCGATCACAAAATGAAGACAACCAAAAAACACCTGGTAAGACATACAATATTGGCATACAAAAGAAATGTGCAATAATGCTGTTAATGATATTTCATATTAAATCCTTTTCTGGTATTTTTCATTTAATAAATTCCATGGTCCCACATAATGTATTTTTATCATATGATTTTTATACTAGAAATAAAATATACTTACTGTTTATTCTCCAGGCACTTGCAAGGTTTTAGAGCAGATTCCCTGAAGCTATTGAACCTTGAATTTAGTATGTTCCCATATGGCTAAGAAACATGAGGTCAAAATATTTTTTTAAGTGGCAGGTTTTCTGCAAAGGAACGCTCCTCTTCCCTGACAATTCAATTTGATGAGTAGCTTCACCCTTCCCCTGATCTGTGCTTGGGGAGTGTTTCTATTCTGACTTAAAAATAAAATGACATCAAAAATTGATGCCACCAACAGATTATTCATCTAATCTTTATTTTAATTTACCAATAAGAAAATTCAAATTATATTTTTGCTTTGCTACATACTAAATGGGGGCTATAAAAAAGTGAATTATATACCACTAAGGATTTAAAAAGATCACATCCTCCTTCCTCTCACCTTTTTCCAACTCTAGAATTCAATTTGGTTAGTTCTTATTCTGTCCTTCCAAAAATGAATATAAAACACACAAACAAAACAAATTAGCATTCAGCATAAATCCCTTGGATATCCTGTGTTTTCCTGAAATATGCTTAATAGGAGGAAAAGTGTAGTACAATTTGAAGGTAACTGTAAGAAAAAGGAGCCATAAATGGTTGCTTGTTTTCATATATATATATATATATATATATATATATATTTTTTTTTTAACTGGATCACTTTTCATTTGTTCTCCTATGACTCTTGTTTATAATTCTTTGTGTTGTTAATTTTTCATTTGTTCTCCTATGACTCTTGTCTATAATTCTTTGTGTGCCTTTTTGGTAGAGACTCCTAGTGGTGGAAGGAGGGATGTGTTTAAGACCTAGCTACAAAGCAGCATTTATGTCTCTTTAGGTTGTGTGGCCTCTCTTTGCCCAAATAAGCATATCACTCTCTGAGTTAGCATTGTAAGGTCAGTCCTACATTTTGAAACAATAATGATCAGAAGCATGACATTTTATGAGGCATTGTTGATATAATGTTATGCTTATCATTCATTTCGTTGCTAGCATATACAGGAAGAGTCTACAGGCTCAGGCTGTGAGAAAAACTGACCTCAAAAGACCTCATAGGATAAAGTTCGAGACCTTGTTTAAATTTACCACATTCCAGAGTCAGGCTTTCAGCTTTAGAGATTTAGAATCCCGTTTTCATCAGTGCCCTTGAAGTAGATCCATCTCGCAGGTGGAGATGTACAACTTATATATTTATTGCATTTAGAAAAAATCCAAACTCACTGATCTACAAGGTTGTATTTAGGCTTATCTATCCCTACCTCTATTAGCCTTCTTTATATACTAAAACTCTAGTCTGCTCAGAACATTTGGTTTTCTCTGCTCGGAAAACTGTTCTCTCACTTGCTAAATAAGTGCTCTGAGCCTTTAGTTCCTTTCAAAAGTCACCTACAGACTCCACCCCCCAAACTACTTCTTTCCTCTCCCCCTAGTTATTCTGTATTATAACATCATGTTAGTTTCCTTTACTGTATTTTTCTCCATGTGAATGTATCTTGTCTATCTCACCAGTCCAGAATATAAGGTTTCAGAGAATAAGCAACTTACTCGTTTATTCACTGATTTATCCTGATTACAAAATACAGCTGACCGCATTAGCAGACTCCTGATAAACATTTCATGAAGGAAAGAATTAACTTGGTTCATAAGACTGTGGTATAATACAGAATTGTCAATTACTTATAAGAAATATCATTTTCTGGATTACTATAGTTGACATAACCTATACATTAATCTCCCTGCAGGCAAAACTTCTTGAAAAGCCAAATGATAAATAGCTTTTGATCATGTGATAAGAATAAGGGGCCTTAGATGGATAAATTGTTAATGGGAATGATTAGAATAGATTGATGCATCTAGGGATAATCTCACCAATGGTACCTAAATGTCAATGACCAATGGCTAAATGTCTCCCTCTAGAGGTAATATTTGGTCACTGAAAAGGTTTTCTCTATGATCTTCCTTCTTTCTTTACTTGAACTACTACTGACCAACTAACTGCCTAACTTATTTAGTAAGTTAGTTAACTAACTAAGTACTCTCATTTTTTAAATAAGTGAATACATTCAGTCAAGTTATGAAAGCATTCTGGATTCTGGATTCCTAAGACTCATGCTTCAGCCCTCCAAGGAGTATATGTGTCTGTGTATAGCAATTAAAATTTGACTATCGAATTCTGATCTTCTTTCTAAGTTGTGGGATGCCTCAACTCTAGCTTCCAAGTACTGACAAGAATATATAAAAGTATAAATTTATTCTTATCTTCTATAATTCACTGTGTGTATTTTCTAATATATTTTGCTAAAAATTGCATTAAGTTTAGCCATAGAGTAACTGCTTTCATAGAGCATGTAATCATTGTATGCATTTATAGAAACAGGAAAATATAGACATATATTAATATTTTATACATCAAAAAGAGAATAAAGATTGGTGGTACAGAATTATGAGAACTGCTTTTAAAGTACATTTGAATCTTTCAATATGAGTTTATTGTCCTATTTAGAAAACCTTAATTAGTTAGAACCTAGGATGAAGACCCTTAATCAAGCCATCCATTAAAAGATACTATGATATGGACTTATATATACTACCAAATGTAAAATAGATAGCTAGTGGGAAGCAGCCACATAGCACAGGGAGATCAGCTCGGTGCTTTGTGACCACCTAGAGGGGTGGGATAGGGAGGGTGGGAGGGAGACGCAAGAGGGAGGAGATATGGGGATATATGTATATGTATAGCTGATTCACTTCGTTAGAAAGCAGAAACTAACACACCAATGTAAAGCAATTATACTCCAATAAAGAAGTTAAAAAATAAAAACTAAAAAAAAAAGATACTATGATATTATTGTGACAAAAGAAAAGCACAAAGAACTGAAATAATCTGAATCTCTAAGTCACTTAAAATTTGAAGCAAAAAAATTTAAATAAGACATATTTCATAAAAGAATATCTGACTTACTTAGTACATGCTCTGATTACACTACCATCATTGGAAATAATACACATATCACAAGTTTCAAAAATTTAAAAACCTTACCCACAATAAGTGCTGAGAATTCATTAGGGATGATATCAACAATGAAGGTGGTAGCAACAAATCTAACTTTGGAAGTATTTTGTTAGTATTTCCCAATACTAACCAGATTATAGTATACTGTCTTTGTTATTTGTATTTGTGTTAAGTTTTAATACTTTTCATTACAAAGAAAAATAAAACTTCAGTGAGTTTCAGTCAAAAAAATAGTTCATCTTCCCTCCTTTTATGACACTCAGTATGGTATCTTACATATGACATTTTAGTTGAGCGAATCAGCTCTCATTGGCTCTGCTCCTCAAAGGGACTGGCACAGAATAGGAGACAGGATTCTGGCCCCAAGCCCACAGCAGTCTATATTTTACCACCAGTCATATATATTACCCCTAGCTTGACACTGAAAACACACACTCAGTGCCAGTCATCTATATTCAGGGAAAAGGCATATGCATCTTGGGATAATTTCCATTTACAAATGGCAACGCAATCCACTGAATTAAATCACATTCCCTGTTTTGATTCAAAGCCAATGTAGTGATGCCTAAAATCTAAATACAGGCACTGAACTGCAACAATGAGATCACAATAAAGAAATGAAGGAAGGAATTAATGAGAGTAAAAATTCTACACTCCAGGACTATGTAAACCCTAAAACAGATAGTCAGAATAGAATAACATAAATATGTCCTTCCTCCTTTTATGTGTTATAAGATCCTCTCTTTTATGAAATTCAGTTGGTGAGATATGGTAATTGTTAGTAATCTAGACTAATTCTTACATTTAAAAGAATATACTGGTCTGTGAAATATAGAAATCTGGAAAGCTCTGGTAAAATGTGGCTATAAAGTAAAGGAGAGAAGAAACATTTTAACTAAAGAGAACATAGAGTTTAAGAATATTTGTTTTGTTTGTAGATTTATCTTATAAAGATGGGAGAGATTAGAGTATGCATAAATTTACAAGCTTTGAGCCAGGAGCTAGCAAAATGGAAGAGACTGAAAATAAAATAGGAACACGGATTGTTGTTGGAGGGAGACCCCCAGGTTGGGAGAGATGGGGGCAAATATTTTTAAAAACAGGCCATGCCATTAACTTCTAGCATAGGAAAGGACATGTTTCTGAGACTGGATGGAAAGAGGTACAAGTGGAGATAAAGTTTGAAGATATTAGAGCTGAAAGAAGGAAGCCTGCCCACCACTCTCACAACTAAAGTAAATCAAATGTTCTCCATTCTAAAGAATATATACTCACAATGACTTTTTCCCCCCTCTCCATATCCTTCAGAGATTACAGTCCTGCAGTCAGATTCACTTAGTTCTCCACTTCTCCACAGGGAGAAGAAGGAAAAATAATGCCTTTGTGAGTTTCATCCAAGGAAATAGTTCCCTGGTCAATCTGAAAGCATGTAAGACTGTCCAGTACAATGGGCAACAAAGGCTGCCAAAGGACAAAAATTCCTTAAGGAGTTTCTCCTCTTGAGCATTCCTGGCAGGCACACGATTTGAGCCCTCCAGCTTTATGCAAACTTTACTGAGTCAGCAGGGTTTATAGAACTAAGGTTCCCAATTCATAACCACTACTGCTCTGACAAACAATGAATTTCTAGTTTAAAACCTGGAGTATCACTCGAAACAATTTCAGATGACAAGATAACATATAACACCAAGGAAGCTCCCTTGAAGGTATTTAAATATTAATCACACCCCTATCTTCCAAACACGGTGTTCTCTTTTCGCTCAACATCGAATCATTCATCTGAACTAACAGGAACACACAAGCCAATACTTTTGAAAGTGTGTTTCCTGCTTATAATAATTACTTAAGAAAATAAAATCCTATATCTTATCCCTGAATAAACACTGGGTAGATAGGCAGATGACGATGTAGATCTACATATAGACCAGCCAGATATAGAAGGATAGAAGGATGGATGGATGGATAGATAGATGCGCACATACACATGCTCGGAGTATTATAGGCTCTCTGGGGATGGTGGCATCTTCTATCCAAGAAAGGACCATTATGTCTGGCCTCAACCCAAACAATTTGGGTGGTGATAGGTTAAAATACAAAATGCAGTTTTAAAATTTTATTTTAAATTATAGATATCTCAGTATCCTTTTATATGCACGTATACAACATTCATGTCACATTTGTTGTTTGGATTATATGTAAGTAATCTAAAGCTTTAATGTGAACCTCTTTGTAATATTTCTGTGATACACATTTGAGTTATTTATGCCATGAGCCTAAATTTGAATGTGAATTATTCAGTCACTGAGCTTAACTGAAGGCCTCTTCTGCTACTTACTACCATAGTCTCCCAATCTTGTGAGGCGGGTATCAATGTCCCTCCTTTATAAACAAAAACAAGCAGGGACTGAAATGGCAGAACACTACAAATTTTGAGATTCCAAGGATCCTCTGGATATATTTACATTTGATTGTCAAACGTCTAATGAATATCATTTGAATAACTATTCAGAGATCTTTAGAAACTTTTTACAACATAAGAAAGAAAACTCATCTTTTCCCATAAAGGTCTATTGGAAGATAACATAGTTGTTAGCAGAACATCTCTGAGAACCATTCAGCTGATAACTTTAGTTCCAAGGGAGAATAACTTCTAGAGGCGTGTTGTTTGGTTTGATTGGTCGTTAAGGGTTAAAAGATAACGAGAACTCTTTGATTAAGTACTTATTAAGTACATACTAATTTCAGTCCTAAATGCTAAAGGGGTTATAAAGTAAATAGAAAGCCATAAGCATAACTATCCAGGAACACTGATAATGGAAGACTAAAGAACTGAAAAATTAGGCTTGCCGTGGGTCACGTGCTCATGCAGGTGGGAAGTGCAGACCAGGGCTCTTCACGAGGCCCTTTCTCTCCATATATTGTGGTGGTTAAGAGCCTAGACTCTGGAGCCCTATTGCTTGGTTTGACTACTAACTCAACCACTTATTAGCTTTGTGACCTTGAGCTACTTTCTTAATCTCTCTCTACTTTGTTTTTTGGTCCATAAAAATATATAATATATAGATACAGACATATACACACATGTAATATTCAAAAATTTTCACAATGATATATCACACACATACATATGATAGCATTTGAATATATATGAAACACTGGACTACACAAACGTAAATTGATTTCCTAAATGTAGGACTTTACCCATGTCTTATATATCCAAGGGTTTAATGAATCTAAGAGGAAAGATATATAAAATACGTCCAAAGTTTACTGGATCATGGCCCTCTTTTTATAGACTGTCTCTCTCTGAACCTGGGTGCTATGGAACACGTTTTGGCAAACCCTGCACTGCATCATTACCTTTCCTCTCCTTAGCAGCAGGTATGGCTCTATGTGTAGACTTCTCAGACTACTCTTTTCCTTTTTTCTCACATGACCGAGTGTGACTGAAGCCAACGGAAAGTGTATCCCTTTGCATTGGTATTTCCATTCTAATAAGCCTTCCTTAGGCTGATCAAGTCTCCTTTCAAGTCTCCTTACGAATCAATGAGGGGATAAGAATTGGTGAAAGGAACGTTGTCTTCTAAGCACTCCTGATATCACATCATAAAGGTAGTCACTCCATCTACATGTACGGATGGTATTCTACTTAATCATTTCTAACCAAATATAAGCGATCTTATCACGGAGAATATAAGCACTTTTATAAGGAGAAGACATTAGAAATAGATACAACATTTTCATTGTAAGTGAAAAAAATGAGGTAAATGATTTTTTGGTGTTGGTGAAGCCTGGAATCTCACTGGTACTCTTCTTTCAATGACTTTGGCATTAAAAGTGTTAAAGTAGATTAAACCTGCTTTGTTAATGACTTATTTGGAGGTAATGTCAATTTCAAATGCTAGTGAGGAAGCTGACCAACCTGCCCTTTCTTCTGAAAATGACAATGTATGTGATATTTCCGTGCTGACAAATAACATAGTAAGTTTTTCATTATTATTGTTGTTGTTATGCTATTGCTATTATTATTTTATCATGTAATCCACTGACCTACAAGAAAAAATCTGCTGAAGGCGATTCAAAATCTCACATAAAAGAGAGAACACAAGAAGAGGGAGAGATGTGTTACTCTTTTACATATATACATCAACATGCTGGGGAAAGCATCATGCTTTGGTCATTTGGCTCCAGACAAATAGGGAGAATTTCAGCCTAAACTTAAATGATTAAACCTGGATGGTGTTATTTTTAAAACACCGATACCAACTCGAAAACAGACATACAAACAAACAAAAAAACACTTAGTCTGATATTTTTCCTTAAAAAAAAAATCAGAAGATTGATCCTATCCACAGAATTAACTCTGCAATTAGAAATGAGTATGACATAAAAAATATTAGATAAAAGTGATTATTTCAATAGAGCATTAATACATTCTGCTTAGAGATGTCTTAAAAGAGACATTAAAAATGAAAATAAACATGAGTATATTTAATATTTTTCAGTTTTAGTGCTATTAAAACTATTATCAATCGTTGTGGGCCATTTCTCATGAAGAGGAAGAAAAAAACCAGGAAAGCAAAGGTATGTTTGATTTTCCTCTAAATGGTGTGAATAAATCTACATGGGTATGGTAAACATAAAAGAGAGGCTTGCTTCAATCTCTGTGCAAAATGAAACATATCACAATACGCTGTTTTTCCCCCAAGACCAGGATAAAGCTATAAAGAAACACATCATATGGGAATTTTTTTCTCTCTGTTAATTTGGAGAATATTCTAGTTTAACATTATTATGTAGGCTCTCACTGTTTTGAAGAATTGCATTAGGCCCATAAACTCATTCTAATTGGCAGATTTTTAAAAAATGATGTTTATGTTTACAGATCCTAATGCTTTTGAGGAAACAGACACCCATTTCCATTTCTTTGCTTCTCAACATGTCGTGCTGGTGACAGATGTTTCTGAACTGTTTCAATGTCCCTGTCCAAATATAAAATGCACACTTAATGATACCCATGTGTGTGTATTTATAGTTCCAGTCATATCTTTATATATTTATATATATATATATATATATATATATATTTATATACAAAAAATTGTTCCCCTTGGTAATTATATTTCTATTCAATATTAATGAACAGTTGGCCAAGAAACATCTTGTATGTATATATGTACACACAAAAATGTTTTTACACATTATAATGATTATAGATACACACTTAGGTTTGCTTCAGTGTAAATGGCCACAATCTTTTATTTTCTTTTTCTTTTAAAAGCTTCAACTTCATATGCTTATTTTCAAGGCATGCAGTATCATGTACTGTGAGAGAGTAAAAGAAATGCAGCTTAGTGTCAGCTCTGCTGTCTTTGACTAATCTGCAAGCCACCCACTTTAATGGCTCTTCATAAATAATTCAAATTTTAATTATGCTGCCAGCCTCTGACCTGAAGAGAAATGAAGAAAGAAAAGGAAAAGAATGGACAAGGGAAAGCATATCAGTTGAATCAAATTTTGCCTCCAGTAAATGACTTGATATCTCAAAGCTCAATTTTCTTACTCAGGATGCACCTGCTTCCTCATCTAAGATTTTGAAATTAAAATTAGAGTCATCCAAGATACACCAATGATGATAGAGCCACTCACTCTAAAAAGAGGCATTCTTGCGCTTACTTTAAAGACCTTTCTCTCTATGTATCTATCACATGTGTGTATACACACACACACACACATATATATACTTAGAGATCAAAATATATACCTATATTACAGCAGCCTCTCCCAATTAGGTATCTCCTCCATTTCCAATTTCAGTCTCTCTCTTCTCTCCTGAAAATCCAGTGGGGTTCATCCTATTGCCAGGCATGTCCCTATCGCTGCAGTGACACATCTGATCTCTGTTATATTTTAAAAGGGACACATAAGTCTTCTTCCAAACCCAGGTCTTATAAGTTATTGTTGGAGGGATCGCTGCCAAATTAATGGCTGGCTGAATAGACTTAGGAAGATCTAACTGCATCTGTCGCCTGGAAAGCTGGCCAAGGTAGATCTGACAGGCGATACATGGCTCAATGATCTCCTCCCACCTAAAAACATCTTTTAATTGCATCAGGTCTCGCAATACACAGTTGAGCATCTGCTCATTAGAAGCAAAGCGCTATTTCTCAAATTGAAATGCTAAATTTCACTGTACAATTTTTTTCTAAATATTGCCTTACACTTTTCCTAAAGTGAGGCAAACCGAGCCATATTTAATCTAAGATCTCTGGGGCCAAACCTAACCCATTATTAATGATTTATTTTTTCATTTTTTGATGTCTGTACAGTTTTTGTCCCTTTATTTAACAGTGAACACATTTGGATTTCATTCAAGAAAATCCCCAAGTCTCATTTGCAACAGGTCCTTTTGGCTTATTTTGGCGATGCAGAGATATACATCCAGAAATTTATTTAATCTGCTCTGGGTTCTTTTTCTTCTCTGAATATCTGCCTTTTACTGCAAGCCCTAATGAAAGATTTGGAAAAATCTATTGGGCTCTATGTAAGACTATAATGTAGCTGTCTCAAGGATAAATTTACCTTAAAACTGTATCTTATTCTTCAACAACCTGCCATTATTTGCAGCCCATTTTCCATTTTCTTATAAACCTCTGATTTTTCAATCATTCTCCTCTTTATTTTCCTTCTCCCTTATCCAGGATTTGATTCTGAGAAGTGAGAGGCAATACAGAATCTTATAACTGTATTTTTGGTTAGCTATTTTTAATGGTTCTAGTTCTGTCTATATGATGATAAAACAGTTAGATGAAAATATATTCTACCTCATTAAATCATCTATTTGATCTACACGGTAGCATATTTATTTGTGTGTGCATCTAATGCACTGTTTTTTATAAAATTATACAGACACAGTCTTAAAGGAGCCATTCAATTACATCGAAAAAAGCCACAAAAGCATTTCTATTCAATAAACCAATTTGGAAAATGAAAGAGAAATTGCCTGGCCTTTAGATAATAATGAGGTACGTCTCCTTTGCCTATGTGAAATCCAGCTTTTGATTTAAGATTTATAAGTGCTACTAGTTATCAGCGGACACACTCCTCCATAGGTTACTGCTGTTAAAACACATTTGTGCTTCCACTGATTCAAAAAGTATAGCTTCTCCAAATACTCTTAAGTTGGTTTAGAAGACCATATTGTGAGAATGGCTCTGAGTTTACTCTCATTTCCATGTAAAATAAATCATAACAGCCGTAGAAATCAACTCATAAGTAGTATCTTACGAAACTCTAAATACACCAGGTCAGGGCTTGAAAGCTTTCCATCACTGTCTACTGGCAGAAAAGGTCTTTGACTAATTATTAACAAAAATGTGTTCAACCTTTTTCCTTGCCCAGATAAACTGTAAGAAGAACTAAATTACGCTAAAGAAGACTGAATCCAGGAAATACTTGATTTGTTCTATATCTACATTTCAAACACAGGACAAACTACTTCTGAAATACATTTTCATCTATCAAATTCATCAGCTAGAAGCTTCCAACAAGTGTATACAGAATCTAGCTCCCTTAAAATTAACAAATTAAAGGCTTCCCTGGTAGCGCAGTGGTTAAGAATCAGCCTGCCAATGCAGGGGACACAGGTTCGAGCCCTGGTCCAGGAAGATCCCACATGCCGCAGAGCAACTGAGCCCATGCGCCACAACTACTGACCCTGCTCTCTAGAGCCCGCGAGCCATAACTACTGAGCCCACATGCCACAACTACTGAAGCCCGTGCACCCTAGAGCCCATGCTCCGCAACAAGAGAAGCCACCGCAATGAGAAGCCTGTGCACCACAACGAAGAGTAGACCCCACTCACCGCAACTAGAGAAAGCCTGCATGCAGCAACGAAGACCCAACGCAGCCAAAAATAAATAAAATTAATTAATTTTTTAAAAAATTAACAAATTAATTTAGATTCAAATAGATTTGAGGCAAATATCAAAACCCAAAAGATCCCTTATTAAAAGATAATATTTATTTTTCAGTGAAAAATATATTTGGGGAAAAAGGATATACCAATGTTTTGATTTGCATTTCTCTTGGAAGAGAATAGGCACTTTCATGTTATTGGTGTGTGTGTGTGTGTGTGTGTGTGTGTGTGTGTGTGTAATGACTTTTCTTATACATTGCTTGTTTTTCTTTGGATTATTAATTTTTTGCTTATTGATGTGTAGAAAGTCTGACTTTTTGATATAGATACTCATGATACAGTCTGTAAGCATCACATTTATGGCCCAGCACCAATTGATATTATATGCAAATCAAGAAAACAGCTCAGAATAATTTGTTTGCTAACAATTCATCATAAGACATTGAATTACAGCACCTAAACATATAATATGGTATTACTGTAATACTATTGGCACTTGTCTGTTTCTCCCACTAGCCCATAAGTTCCTTGACTACAGGTACTAAATAGTGTCCTTGATATAGCCATCAGCTCACACTTTTCCTCATATACAACAGCAACACATGATTTTCCTACTGAATTGAAGAAACTAAAGCTTTTAAAGCCAACCTCTTTAAACCTATAGACTTGGGCTTCCCTGGTGGTGCAGTGGTTGAGAATCTGCCTGCCAATGCAGGACACACGGGTTCGAGCCCTGGTCTGGGAAGATCCCACATGTCGCGGAGCAACTGGGCCCATGAGCCACAACTACTGAGCCTGCGCGTCTGGAGCCTGTGCTCCGCAACAAGAGAGGCCACGATAGTGAGAGGCCCGCGCACGGCGATGAAGAGTGGCCCCCGCTTGCCACAACTAGAGAAAACCCTCACACAGAAACGAAGACCCAACACAGCCATAAATAAATAAATTTTTTTAAAAAACAATAAACCTACAGACTCTACAAGCTACCTATTTGGAAAACAAAAATCAATAAATTGATAAGTAAAAATTATTTTACTACTTTTGGTGAATTAAGTCATTTAAATATTTTATATAGGCAGAGGGAAAATCTATTTTTGGTGTAAAGTTTTGTTTTTAATGTTCTTTTTTTAATTTTAGTAAAATATAAACAGAGTATGGCAAGACTGAAATTGATCAAAAGAAATACAGTACTATAATTGCACCAAAGTTAAAATTTGTCTTTTAAAAAATAAATTCCATACTAGATGGCTAAAATTTAATGCTTCTGATATTATCTCTATGAGTACTCAATAAGTACTTTAACTGAACGTTTGTACTTTAACTAAAAAAAATTTCATAAAATATCACAGCAATAAAATTAACTTCTAATGGTTCTTTCACAAAAATGGATGAAACAGCCAATGGACCTAATATTGAGAGAACCCGAGGCATACTGTGGGGGGTTTATTTAATCACAACAATGTATGGGCATCACCCAATCATTTACTCTCCCTCCAGTCACACATGGTCCACTATGACTTCTCTCCCCCCTCCACCCTATTTTTCAAACAAAACTAGAAATACCCAAAAAGAAGAGTTATTTGCTAGAATCATGTGGACCACGTTTGGACAAAAAGTTGAGAAACCAGTTTGGTCACATGCAGCAAGGTGTCTTGCATAGTGATTAAAAGGATGAAAAGCTAAGATGAGCTTTAGAGAAAATGGGAATGGAAAGAGGACTGGAGAGACCCCTGAGACAAAAAATAAGAGGATAAAGTTAAGGAGAGTGAACAGAACACTATGACAAGGGACCTTTCCATGATAGTAGATTGGAAGAGTCGGCTAAATAGCTTAATACAGGAAAAAGACAAGAAGAGGGTGTCAGGAAGCTTCAACCCAGAGTTTCCGATCTGTAAGAGAAGGCAAAGAGAAGAAATTGAAAAGACGGTGGTTCCCCGGGCCAGAATCAGAGCACAAGATGAAATGGCAAGGAAAAATGCCAGGAAGTGTAAGCAGTCTGTGACAGAAAGTGGACGCCCCTCTTGCACACTTGCTTAGTGGGAAAGGCCAGCGTCCACCTGATTATCAGAAACCTAAATATCTTCTTTTCTCTCAAAGGTCATGTTCAGTGACTCAGCATGACTTAACATATTCTCCTCTTTTATGTCCCACCTCTCCTTGATTTGCAAGAGAACTGTTTCCTTCCAAGCTGCCTTCACTTTCCAGGATTTCTGCAACAGCCTTCTCACTGGTCTTCCGAAATCTGATTTTGAAATCCTCCTAAAGCCGTCAATGTGAATTTACAATGATACCAATTCTTATTCTCCTTCTTTAGTATCTTTAATATCTAAAACAACAGCAAGCGTGGCTTTAAGCCTGTAATTCTCACAACACTGCAAAATGGACACCATTTTCTCCATTTTAGAGGCAAGTCCAGATGTGTCCACTCTCAAGTGTGGAGGCTTCCCAGGGCACAGGCCATATGAGCCCCTTTATTATCTGGCCTCTACTTACTTCTCTCGTCTCACATCTCACCATTTCCTTAATGCACCATAACCTCATTGTGCACCTTCTGAAAGTCTCTTAGGCTTTCTCTTCACCTCAGGAGTTTGAGAAATGTTCTACCTGCTTCTATGGTATTTGTACATCGATTAAAATTGTTGGTCTAGGGGCTTCCCTGGTGGCGCAGTGGTTGAGAATCTGCCTGCTAATGCAGGGGACACGGGTTCGAGCCCTGGTCTGGGAGGATCCCACATGCCGCGGAGCAACTAGGCCCGTGAGTCACAATTACTGAGCCTGCGCGTCTGGAGCCTGTGCTCCGCAAGAAGAGAAGCCGCCATAGTGAGAGGCCCGCGCACCGCGATGAAGAGTGGCCCCCGCTTGCCACAACTAGAGAAAGCCCTCGCACAGAAACGAAGACCCAACACAGCCAAAAATAAATAAATAAACAAATGTGGGTTTAAAAAAAAAAAAAATTGTTGGTCTAATGGATAAACAAGGTTCTACTGCATAGTGTAGGGAACTATATTCAGTAACCTATGATAAACCATAATGGAAAAGAATATAAAAAAGGATATGTATATAACTGAATCACTTCACTGTACAACAGAAATTAACACAACATTGTAAATCAACTATACTTCAATAAAAAAAAATTTTTTTTGTCTATTTGACAGTCTTCCACCACTGGACTATAAATTCTTTAAGGCAAAGACATCACCTCTCAACTGTATATCCTTAGTACCCAGCTGAATATCTAGAACATAAGAGTTACTTAAGTAAAAAGTTTCTGAGCAAATGACTGAGATAACAGATACCAGGAAGAAAGTGGCAGGAAAGAATTAACCTCTTCATTTATACTCTCCCCTCTACCCAACTCACAGCATTAAACTGGGACTACTAAGACATCAACAATAGACGAGAGACTCTATTGCCTTATGTTGTCATCAAGTTCTACACTGTTGTTCTGCCTCTCTGGTTTCCATATCTTGAATTAAAGATCCATCACTTGGCTTCAGCTAATTAAGTTCTTAAGCTGTTCTCTCTTCAGCTGTTTCTAACTTTCCCCATTACTTTTTACTTTTTTAGACTTTATTTACATATCTTTATGCTCATTTGAGTCAAGAGCTATCCTCCCCTGCCCACATGCCTGAGGTAACCTCCATTCTGACTTCTGTTTTCACAGATTAGTTTTGCCTGTTCTTGAACTTCACTTATATTGAATCATAGTATGTAGTCTTTTCTGTCTGGCTTCTTGAGCTCTTAACTGTACCTATGAGATCTGCAACTACTGTTGTGTGTAGCAGTCCTTTATTCTTTTTATTTCTGTGCAACATTCCAACGTATGAATTTACTAAAGATTATCCAATATTTTGTTGGACATTTGAGTTGTTTTCAGGTAAGAGCTGTTGTGAATAATTCTACATGACTTTTGGAAGACATATGTACTCATTTCTCTTGGGTGTGTTCTAAGAATCGGTGGGTCATAGGGTTAGATACTGCCAAAGAGTCTTCCACAGAAATTGCTATAAAAATGGGCATCCCCACATCCAATGAACTTACATTCCAGTTGTTCCACATACTAGCCAACAATTGGAACAGTGAATCATTTAAAAATTTTGGCCATTCTGGTTTAAAAATCTGAAAACACAGACTTTCTTAATGTCTCCATTACTCAACTCCTTCTAACTACTCCTTTGGGTCTCACTCACTGTTTAACTTATTTCATTATGGCCTCTGCCTAATTACTGTAATATCCACGATTTGAAGCTCAACATAATTTTTTTCATAATCACCTTTCTTGAACCGTATTCCTTAACTACAAATTCCTCCCCTTGCTACACTGAATGACATGTTAATTTCATAATTCCTATGAGACTCTGGCTCTATTCCCCACTTCCACCCTATAAATATCGTGTTTTAACCACTGATTCAACCCTCTGCTCTTGCTTTTTCACGTCAACTGTCACCTAAATGAAACTACACATCCACTACCATCCTTTCTCTCAGAAGTGTCAATCCTCTAACTTCACTGGCTGTTAACCAGCTACAGCAAGAAAGTTAACCATCACGTTAAATTCATCATGTAGAAAAGTAAAGTCACTGCTTTCTCTAGAACCTAGCTTCCCATCTAGAGTTTCCTTTTACTACTCAAAATACCATTATTCACCCAGTCATTCAATCTCAAAATCTTGAGTCATTTATTTTTACTCGTTTCTTCCCTATATGCAGTAAAAGAATGAATGATCTTGATTCTTTCTCAAATTTTATTCCCATTCTTTTTCCCATAAAATATACTTATTCCATTAAAATGGAAATTTTAATTATAATTTTATGTATCTTCTACCATCCATAAATTAACCCATTCCAATTGGCCAAATTTCACACATACTTGCTGCTGTTCAATTTGTTGATTTTGGTCCTCAGATTATCACCACTATCCCACCACTAACAAAGCAATAACTAACTAATATCACAACTACTCTGTGGATAAAGTTCACTTATTATCCCTACTTGGAAGCTGAGAGAAATTGAGCTTTAGAAAGACAGCTATTAATTAGAGCCAAGGAGATAAAAAGGCTTCAAGTGTAAGGCAAATGGCTAGAGCCAGGAAAGCAGTTCACTACAGTGTAAAACTCGAATAATCATTTTCTTCTTTCCTGAATCTATCTTAACCTACTTGAAATAAACAGTTTTATAATCCTAGACAGTAGATGATGGACTAACAATCCAAACACTACATACATACAAGAATTATAAATTTACAGAAGTCAAAACTCATTTAAGCAGAAATCCAAAATGATTAATCTATGAAGCAAAATGTATGAGAGTATTTTTCCCTCAGTACAATCTGTAAAAGACAGGTATTCTATACAATATGAATATAACCTAACTTGTAGGATTCCAAATTTTTAAAAAGAACAATTTTGAGAGTACAGGAACTGGAATATATGATAAACATGTAAAATAGCCCTTACTGAGTAACATCTGTACTATAGACAAGGAGGTGGTGTCATTAGTTGTCCAATAGTAACAATAATTGTAGCAACACAATCAATGCCCTATCAATATGCCAGTGAGAAAATGGTAAAACCTAGTGAGTGGCTTTAAAATATGTCTACAAATTCTTTGATATTCCCTTCTTCAAGTGGTGAGGCCTGACTCAGTGACTACATCTAATAAATAGCATAAAGTAGAAATGACAGGGCGTAACTTAAGAGACTAGGTCATAAAAAGGTACTGTGAATTCCTCCTCACGCCCTCTTGGATTATTCGCTGTGGAGGAAGTTACCTACCATCGCCAAGCAGTATGGAGAGAAGCCTGTACAGTAAGGAACTGAGATCTCCTGCCGAGAGCCATGTGAGCAAGACATCTTGAAAACAGATCTTCTAGTGCCAGTCAAGGCTGCAGATGACTGTAACCACACAAGAGACGCTGAGAATTACCCAGATAAGCCACCCCTGTGTTCCTGACCCATGGAAACTAGGAGACAGCAAACATTTGTTGTTTTAAGCCACTATAGTTTTGGGTAATTCATTACATGGCAATGGATAACTAACACAACTATATAATAAACAAACTTGACTTCATGTCCTAAATAAAACCACAAAAGAAATAGGTAAAGTGAGATACCATTTTTTATCTATCAACTTACATATTTAAGAAATGATACTATCCAGTGTTCCAGAGAAAGTAAATATGAAGACGCTCTCATATACTGCTTACAGTTTCAGATGGAGAATTTGGCAAGCTCTATCCATATTTTTTAAAAAAATAATAACGTATCTTTTGATATGGTTCCACCTTAGAAATTTATGCTAAGTAAATAAGAATTTTGTACATATATTTTTATATAAAAATGTTCATGGGATTGATATATGTGGTGCTAAAAAAACGGGGGTTCTACTAAATTAGCCACAGATATTGGTATATCCTTATGATGTTGCTACTAAAATATGTTTTTAAAATTTTATATATTATTTACTGTTTTATAAATAATTGTATATTTTACATATTATGTAACATAGCCTTATTTTTATTATTACATCTGATGACAGAGACAAACATTCTCAATACATTAAGTGCAAATAACTGATTTTAAACATGTAAAGAGTATAATTCCAATTTAATAAAAAGTTGCACGTGTGTGCATGCTTGTTTGCACATGTGTTTGTCCCTGTATGCATGTGCCTGTGGGTATATAAGGATAGAAAGAGGAACAGAAATAAAAGTACCACAATGTTAATAATACTTATTCCTGAGTATAGAATTAAAAGGATATTTTATTTTCCTCTTCTACTTATCAGTATCTTAATACTAAGAAAGTAATTTTTCTAGTGAAGAAAATAATAACAGTCAGTGTCACACACTGTGAATGCTCTTCTAGAAACCATATGTCATCTGACCCCTGACTGCCCCTCTGGACTCTTCTTAGACACTCTCATACTTGTTCATTAAGTTCCAGTCATCCTGGCCCTTCTGACCCTGGGACCACACAAAGCTCCGTGGGCCACAGGGTCTTTGCACTAACCACTCCCTGCCCTCTTCCTGGAACGGCGCCTTCACACCTGCACATGGCTGCTTCCTCCATTGCATTTTCCTCTCACGTCAGCTCAGAGGACCTTTATTGAACATCACATTCAAAGCAGCCTGCCCAGGCAACAAATTAAGAATTATGTCCCTCTGGTTACCAATCTTCAGAGTACTTCATACTACACAAAAATCTCTTTTTTATTTTCTTGTTTGTTGATAGTATATCTCCTTTAATTTATAAATATAAAATTACAGCAGGAAACTTGTCCATCTTGATAACTGCTATACCTCTTGTCCCTAGGAAAATGCCTACTCAACAGCAGCAATTCAAGCAATGTTTTCTGAATGAATGAGGGCTAGAATGAGGGCCTTGGCTTATAGGTACTGCACTCTCTAATTTTTCCTTCTTCGTTTCTACTGTTTCCTCATTCACTGAAGTCTGTCACTCGGTTATCCTTACTAAAGCACAACAAAGGGTCAAGCAAAGTGGAGACCACCAGACCTATATAATCAATGTGTGGGCACTCCTCTGAATGCAATACACTCCCACACTCAAACACTACTAGAATACAGCCTCTATGAGGGAGGCCAGCAGGTTTTGTTTGTTGTTTCTAGCCCCTAAATCAATGCCTGATATAAATTAGGCACTCAATGAATAAATAAAAATTGTTGAATACACGTATTTACGAATGATTGAATGAGGAATCGCCAATATATTTTGTTCCCTGTATCCATAAAATAACATTAACGTAAGGGAATGGAAAAAACAAGCCAAATGTAATTCTATACAGGGACACACACGCTGTGACCTCAAGTGTGTAGCAATAAAAGTATGTATACTGAATGAAAATCACTTGCTCGTGAACCAATCTCACATGCAAGCATTAAGTCTGATATGAAATATATACACATCTGCACAGTGCAAGCTTCTTCCATCAAGCAGCCAGCTCTCTGGTGCTGCCAATTAAGTCACAGTGCAAATTTATTACTTCAATTAAACATCAAAATTTACTCAGGACCTACAGCAAGATCCTTGGCTCTGTCATGTAGTTCCCTGAAAAGACCTGGAAACAATACCACATTTGAATTGTTTTCCCAAGCAATCAAAATTTCAATAGCATCCCCTCTTCCCCCCATATTAAATTCCAGTCCATCCCAGAGCACATACCCAGCAGTGTGTGCTCATTAACACTTTCTTTTTAACTTCCCTGATCTTCTTAAATAGAGAGCACAGCTATCCCCCAAGGTGAAGGCAGCACCCCCCATCTGGTTGCTCTCTGATTCTATCAGTCCCCAAAGCAGCTCTATCATCATCTCTGGAAGGGGTCTTTCTGCAGAGAGCCCATAGTTCCTGTACGCTTTTCATACACTCTCCAGCGTGACAAACATCATCTAGCTGGCTTTACACTGTCATTTCCATTGAAAGCCTGTAATTACTTTCCACAAGCCACACTTCATCCTGCCAGGCTGATTAAAGGCAATATACACTGGAAGGCAAAGAGCAACAGTGCTCAGGCGATGTATCTTGTGAGTATATATCTTGTAAGTAACAGTGCACTGGCATGCACACAGTAAACACTAAATAATTGTTTGAGGAGATATTATTTTTGCCCTTTGACACAGTATAATTACTGATTTTCTGCTGAAACGTAACAGATTTTTAAAGAGCAAATTGAACAGACCATAACGGGCTTTTGAACTGTCACTTATTAAATATATCCCACCATAAAGGATATGCTCTTCTAGGGTCTCCACTCACATTATCTCATTTACATCTATACCAATTAAGTAACTGTTTAACTGTTCTCATTTCCTGACAGGCAAACCAATCAAACAAGCAGTTTTACTTTATCATGTTCTTGAAAGGAGTTGAGTCTATTTTACCCTGGCTGATTAGAGTAATCAGGGAAACGTGAAATGTCAAATTATTTCTACAGAGGTGTGTTTAGAGGTACTTAACTGCTAAACTTTATAGACATCTGTCTGAGTTTTTACCTATCTGTCTTTGAGTCTCTATGTTCAGAAAATTTCTAAAGATATAAATTATGCTGGGAGGCAGTGCCCATATCAAGTACAGAAATCAAAAGCTTGTTTTACCTGTTTTTTTGCCGCTGAGACTTGGCCAACCACTTTGATTCCACCAATCAAACGGAACTGCCCTGAACTTTGAATGAAAAGCTAGTGACCCAGAGAAGCGGGGACAGTGACAGACCCATCCCAGATGTAGCAGCAACATCCAGTTTTAGGGGCAGCAACAACAGCTCCCGTTGACCAGTGCTGATGGCAGCAGCATAAGCGAGGATGATGCCCATGTTTAGGGGTGGTGACAAATGTGTCCTCCTGAGCTGGCTCTGTCTGCAATTTTCTTCTGTGAATTACCTGATATACTCCTTCAATAAATATGTCTGCTGTTTAAGTCAGCTTGTCATTCTCTGTTATTTGAAACTTTGAACTACCACTAGGACAACTTTCGAGTAATGGACAGTTGGATAGGTTATACATTTACACTTTTATTTTTTTTTTTTAATCAACTCATGTTGACCATTTAGAGCTGGTTCAAAGTGCTACTACCTAAGAGTATGGCTTTATTGGACAGCGTTTTCACATTTATCTGTATAGCACTGTCAGTAGGATCCTGTAGTTGAACTTTTAATTGCATTTTGCCTCTTTTTATTTTATAAAATGATTGCAGACTGGAAAAGCAAAATAGCTTATATTGGGGACACAAGCATTAATATGATTACTTAAGAGTCAGGACAATGATAGAAATTTGACGTAACAAAACTGACCAATCCCTAACCTCAACTGGAGATATATGCAAATATGGAATTGTTAGTGTGTGTATATAAACATGCATACATATACATTCAAAATCTTCAGAATATATCATTGAAGCTTATATCATAAAAAAAAGCATAACAGAAATTTCTATTAATTTTTAGCTCTTTGATACCAGGGCTTTTCTCTCCTTCAATATGTATGCTAACTTTCATACATACAACTTTTAGTAATGTATCACATGCAAAAATAGATTACCGTCAACCTCCTATTATGTTAATACAATTTATACCACAGATGGAAGGCAATTTATTAATTTTTTTGAAACATCACTGATAGACTTAATATATTGATATCAATAAACAAAATTTACATCTTCCTGACATAAATTCCCATCTTTGGATGAAACCAAGTAAGTTCCAAAAATGGAACTTTAGTAAAATTTATCATAAAATTCATGAATCCTCTTCTCTCATTTCTTTGAAGTAAATAATGTAACAATTCAAATAAACATTAACTATAAACTATAAGATTGTAATTTAATCCCCACGTTTAAAGTTTTCTTAGTTTCATTTGAATAGGCATCCAAAATTTAAATTAACAGTGTAGGGAATACAGGGCAAAAGACTTGAAAGGCAAGCATGTGTAAGACACTCCTGCGTAAGTGTCAACAGAACACAACTTAGCAATTTTCAAAGGTTTCTGGAAATCTAGGCAAAAACCACCTGACCTCCTTTTCAGCTCTTGACACACTTTAAGCCTCCGACCTACCCTTAGCCACCAGTCGCAGCATTTCTATTTAGAGAAACTCTGCAGAAAGATCAGTTCCAAAGATTTCCTCCCTTTTCACAAAAACTTCATTGTATCTTGTGGGCCAATTACATTATCTTGGTATTTGAAGGGGAAAAAAAATAGAATCTTGTTATTAAGCTAATTTCCTTATGACAGATAGATTTACCTGTTCCAGGGAGTATCTGTAATAAAAGAAGCAATAAACTGAATTGAATATGTTCTGGAAAAATATATGAGTACAGGGCCCCTCCTGCTCCTCTTTTCTATTCCAGGCTGCAATCTGCCCGTTTCCAGCAGTAACAGAGACTGACAGTGAATAGCCATTTTGAAAAGTGGCCAAAACACAACCTATATATTTTGTAGATTAACAGTTCATATACAGCAGGGGTCCCCAACCCCCGGGGCCACAGACCAGTAGCGGTCCGTGGCCTGTTAGGAACCGGGCTGCACAGCAGAAGGTGAGCGGCAGGCTAGCGAGCGAAGCTTCACCTGCATTTACAGCCGCTCCCCATCGCTCATGTTACTGCCTGAGCTCCGCCTCCTGTCAGATCAGTGGCAGCATTAGATTCTCATAGGAGCGCAGACCCTACTGTAAACTGCACATGGGAGGGATCTAGGTTGCGCGCTCCTTATGAGAATCTAATGCCTGACGATCTGAGGTGGAGCTGAGGCGGCGATGCTAGCGCTGGGGAGTGGCTGCAAACACAGATCATCATTAGCAGAGAGGTTTGACTGCACAGAGACCATAATAAATCAATTGCTTGCAGACTCATATCAAAACGCTATCAGTGAGTGGCAAGTGACAATTAAGCTGCATCTTACGGAGTAGACTGGACATAAGCAACACACTTCAGGTGTCACTATCTCCCATCCCTTCCAGACGGGACCATCTAGTTAAAGGAAAACAAGCTCAGGGCTCCCACCGATTCTGCATTATGGTGAGTTGTAAAATTATCTCATTATATATTACAATGTAATAATAATAGAAATAAAGTGCACAGTAAATGTAATGTGTTTGAATCATCCCAAAACGATCCCTACCACACCCCACCCCCACTGGTTCATGGAAAAATTGTCTTCCACAAAACTGGTCCCTGGTGCCAAAAAGGTTGCGGACCACTGATATACAGGACCTGATTATCAACCAAAGAGTCATTTATTTCTAAGAAACCAAAATACCTGGCCAATAATGTTCACTCTAAGATGTTTCCTCAGAAACTACACAGAGATAAAGACCTCTTCTCCAAGTTTATTTTTATTTGAATGTAGATAAATGTGCATGAGGTAGAACCTCTAAACAAATTGCTTAAATAATACCCCAACTTCTCTTCTCAGAGTTGCTATCATCTTAGGCTGCAGGGTTTCCATAACCTACTGTTGCTCCTTTAATAGCTGTCTTTTAAAAACTGATCTGTTGTTAGGACCTGGAAAAAATTAGTTTTCCCTGAACAAATAATTATTATATAAAATGCTTATTATCTGTACCTTGAACCTTTGTATTCATTAATAAAAGAAAACAAAAACTAAAATGTTATTAGGTTGTATCTTATGACAGGAATAAATTTGGTCCAGATAATTTTCATGGGATCCAATCTCTGTTCACAGCTTCAATAATCAAAAGTAAACTGTACTGGATATCTGTAAAAACACAAAAATCTTGTAAGAGCCACACCTTTTTTCATATCTGCACTTTTAAGCAATATGAAAAAAGTCACAGTGATTAAAAAAGTAAAACAGGGCTTCCCTGGTGGCGCAGTGGTTGAGAATCTGCCTGCCAATGCAGGGGACACGGGTTCGAGCCCTGGTCTGGGAAGATCCCACATGCCACGGAGCAACTGGGCCCATGAGCCACAATTACTGAGCCTGCGCGTCTGGAGCCTGTGCTCCGCAACAAGAGAGGCCGCGATGGTGAGAGGCCCGCGCACCGCGATGAAGAGTGGTCCCCACTTGCCACAACTAGAGAAAGCCCTCACACAGAAACTAAGACCCAACACAGTCATAAATAAATAAATAAATAAATAAATAAAAAGAACGTGAATTTCTTAAAAAAAAAAAAAAAAAAAAGTAAAACAGCTGGCATCCACTTATTAAAATGAAAGTAAATCCTTGAATTAGAAAAAGGCAGGAATTAAAGATATATTGATTTTAAAATATAAATAATGTAATTTATCTTAAATCACAAGTGAAATAAATGCTACCTGTAATGGTATTTTTGACTGTTAGGTTTTGGCTAGTTTCTATTTTAAGGCATTATTCAATATTCAATATGTAAAATATGGATTGGGAGTTCAGGGTTAATAGATGCAAACTATTATATATAGAATGGATAAACAACAAGTTCCTTATGTATAGCACAGAGAACTACATTCAGTATCCTGTAAGAAACCATAATGGAAAAGAATATTTTAAAATATATATATATATATACACACACACACACACATATATATATGTATGTATAACTGAATCACTTTTCTATACAGCAGAGATTAACACAACATTGTAAATCAACTGTACGTCAATAAAAAATTAAAAATAAAAAATAAAGAATAAAGAACATGTAAAAATTGTGTTTGTGTGTATGTGCATACACTTGCACACATGTGCACACCTTCATATATATGGGAAAGAAACATTCGAGTGACATAAGTACTGAGAAACATAATTTTCAGAATCCCAGAGACAAAAGATTCCAGAGAAATAAAACTCAAAGCTCATGTAATCAATAAGGGAATTCTGTGATATTTTTTGCTCATGTTAACATCTTCCCAGATCAACTTTGATCTGTACCATCTTAATATATCCCAAAGAGTGCACAGGCCTGCCATCCTACTCTCAAGGTCTGTAGTTTTCTCGCAAAAGGTTAGAGGACTAGACTAGCTCTGAAAGAAGCTAATGATCTTCATCATTAACCAAAATTCAGACAGTGCTTTTTTTTCCCCACTTTTTAATTCAGAAACCAATCTAGGATCAGAGGATTTTAGAATTTTAGAGCTAGAAGGAGACTTTTATGTAATCTCACCATACCTTTTTTACATAAAAATAACTTATTTGAATCAGGTCAAACCACAAGTAAATGGAAGAGCTAAGACAAGAATTTAGGCTTCTGATTTGGAATCTAGTTCAGGGCTAATTCCAAGACAACAAGTATATCAACCCAAAAAAGTGGGTTTCTTTCATCTGCAAATAACTGGAAACCCAATTCAAATTGGCCTCATCAGTAAGGGATTTATTGGATTGTGGCACAGAGAAGTCCAGATGTAAGGGGGGACTCAATGTTCATCAAGGATTCAAGTGTCTTATCATCCAAACGCTCCGTATGTGTTCTTAGGAGAGCCAGCTTCCAGATCTGTGGGAAGGAGAGAGGTTTCTCTTCCTCACACAACTACTGAAGAAGGGATTTGAGCTTTGCACTGATGAGATCATCCCTAAACCAATCATTCTAAACAGTGGAGGGCCATGTGTTAATTAAGGGAGTCCTGGGTTGTTACAAGAACCAGTCACTGTTTCAAGAGACACAGTGCCATGTGAGCAACTGGTCAGTGTCATCCAAACCAAATGGATGTTACACCAAGGAAAGGGGTGGACTGGTTGTTAAAGAAACAGTCTCAATGTCTACTACACAAGACAACTGGGAACTTAACTTCTCACATCAACAGTTACTACTCATTGTTATACCTTAGACACCGAACATTCTCAATTATGTTGAGTTGTTTTACATAGATTACTAAGTAACATTATCCCCAAAAGCTTTCCACCCTTTAAAATATGTACTGTATATAAAATTCAAAGAGTTGTGCTTGCCTTTCATTTTATTTACACAAATACTGCTACAAAGAAAGGAGGGATAATTAAAAGACTAAGAATACAGTGGGTATTTTATAAAGAGATATGCTATTTTTATATAGTTTTATATAGTTTTATATCAATATGACTAAAAATATCAAATGCACATATATATCATTGTGAAATGAATGGCTAAAATAATTTATAAATTCAAAATGCTTATTTAAAACTCCCTAATTCCATTTAAAAATGGCATTTCCCCCATGAATGTAGAGTTACACCTCTTGAAATAACTTAATGGAGATTTTCTTTTTATGGTAGCAGTTTCTAATATCTTTCATAATATTGTAAATATCAAGAAAACCAGGCAAGTAAACTCCAAATACCAAAGCTACATCTAATCTGTTGTCGCAATTATGTTTACATCCACTGGGTGACCTGGGGAAGTTGGAGAACATCTAAACCAAAAAAGAACAGCAGGCTCCCACAAGTTTCGGAAAGCAGATCTGTCTAGAGTTGAAATCGATGCATCCTGACCCAAGGGTAACCCCTATGAAACGGGTAAGTATTTAGGGGTCGAGAGGTTAGTGGGACTTATGAGGAAAACTCTTAGCAGAAGACAGGCATGTCTGATTCTCTCAGTAGAATTAATTAGCCCAAGTGATTACCCCATTCTCTTACATTTATAACTAATTCCCATACTGCCAATAAAAATTTTTCAATTCATTATTTCATTTCATTAAATGCAACATAAATAAAATTGTAAAATGGGAGAAAAGTCACAGAGGGTTATCTATAAGGATATTCAAATCAATAAAATGGATTCCAAAGTGAGAACACATCTCTTAGGTTATTTCTGATTTTTTTTTTCCTTTAGTTCAAATCTATTACGTGTGTGTATGGTGGGCAGGGGGAAGGGGGGAGCAACTCAAGTACAACATGCACCCTCCTGCCATACATTATAAATTTAAACCTTGCAATTGAATCAATAAGAATCAAACTGAGTAAAATTGTCAATGCTATGACAATAGTGACTGTACTTTCAGAATTTTTCAAGTGTCTGTAATTTTTATAGCTAACCTTAATTTAAGCAACTGAATCAAAAGATAGATTTTTGTCTCCCACACTTCTTACAAAGCACTGAAGAAAACTTGCTCCTACAATTGTGTTTTAGTCCATATTAGACCTTCCCTGAAGAGTACACCAATCTACCTGCTACCATAAAAAAAATTGAAGTTAAAACAATTTCACGGCAGAAAATAAATGAAGAGTGTATCAGTCTTTTCCAGCCTGTACTCCAGAATTCAACCTAACCTTCCTCAAGCTATTTAATGTTTTATGATATGTTTTCAAAGCTACCTGTCCCAAAGGTTCCTTCTAACAGTAGCAGAACACTCAGTGTTTACTATATACAAGGTGAGGGCAAGGTAAATAAAAACGTTAGGAACGATCCAGCAACTAAAGAGCTTAGGATTTTGTAAAAGTTTAAAATTTATAAAGGGAGAATAGATATTTATTCAAGCACTATAATACACAATAAAATGACTGAGATTCTGGTAGACTTGCTAAGAAGCAATTGGATCTGGGGATTAAGATATTAAGAAAGAGTTTCAGGAGAACATTATCTGTGACTATGGGAAGCAAGACTATAGAAATTAGGAATTTAAATGGTATGTTTTTGAGGAAATAATATAATGAAAAATTTCTAATAAAACTACATTAACAATCGCAATGAAGAATATCCATTTTTAAATAAAATAAGGCTATACCTGGACTTTCAGATATTAAACTGCACAATAAAGAAAAAAGTAACATTAATGTATGTTACTAGTACAATAACATACGCACAGATTAATGGAATAGAACTGAAAGCCTAGACACAGAGGTGTCATTTCAAATTAGCAGGTTTAAGATAAATTCTTTAATAAATGGACATGATCTTGGAATCATTAGTTAATTATTTTAAAAGGAAAAGAAAAGGTAAGGTGCCCACTTCACTGCATGTGCCATAACCATTCATATGGATTAAGAGGTAAAATAGGAGGTGAAAAAACTGTTATAAAAACAATAAAAGACTACCTCAGGAGACAAAAGACCTGTATGCAGAAAATTATAAGACACTGATGAAAGAAATTAAAGATGATACAAATAGATGGAGAGATATACCATGTTCCTGGATTGGAAGAATCAACATTGTGAAAATGACTCTACTACCCAAAGCAGTCTACAGATTCAATGCAATCCCTATCAAACTACCACTGGCATTTTTCACAGAACTAGAACAAAAAATTTCACAATTTGTATGGAAACACAAAAGACCCCGAATAACCAAAGCAATCTTGAGAACGAAAAATGGAGCTGGGGGAATCAGGCTCCCTGACTTCAGACTATATTACAAAGCTTCAGTAATCAAGACAGTTTGGTACTGGCACAAAAACAGAAATATAGATCAATGGAACAGGATAGAAAGCCCAGAGATAAACCCACACACATATGGTCACCTTACCTTTGATAAAGGAGGCAAGCATATACAGTGGAGAAAAGACAGCCTCTTCAATAAGTGGTGCTGGGAAAATTGGACAGATGCATGTAAAAGTATGAAATTAGAACACTCCCTGACACCATGCACAAAAATAAACTCAAAATGGATTAAAGACCTAAGTGTAAGACCAGACACTATCAAACTCTTAGAGGAAAACATAGGCAGAACACTCTATGACATACATCACAGCAAGATTCTTTTTGACCCAGCTCCCAGAGAAATGGAAATAAGAACACAAATAAACAAATGGGACCTAATGAAACTTAAAAGCTTTTGCACAGCAAAGGAAATCATAAACAAGACCAAAAGACAACCATCAGAATGGGAGAAAATATTTGCAAATGAAGCAACTGACAAAGGATTAATCTCCAAGATTTACAAGCAGCTCATGCAGCTCAATAACAAAAAAACGAACAACCCAATCCAAAAATGGGCAGAAGACCTAAATAGACATTTCTCCAAAGAAGATATACAGATGGCCTACAGACACATGAAAGAATGCTCATCATCATTAATCATTAGAGAAATGCAAATCAAAACTACAATGAGATATCATCTCACACCGATCAGAATGGTCATCATCAAAAAATCTAGAAACAATAAATGCTGGAGAGGGTGTGGAGGAAAGGGAACCCTCTTGCACTGTTGGTGGGAATGTAAATTGATACAGCCACTATGGAGAACAGTATGGAGGTTCCTTAAAAAACTACAAATAGAACTACCATACGACCCAGCATTCCCACTACTGGGCATATACCATAGGTATATGCCCAGTAGTATACCTATATACCTATACCATAGGTCAAAAAGAGTCATGTACCAAAATGTTCATTGCAGCTCTATTTACAATAGCCAGGACATGGAAGCAACCTAAATGTCCATCGACAGATGAATGGATAAAGAAGATGTGGCACATATATACAATGGAATATTACTCAGCCATAAAAAGAAATGAAATGGAGGTATTTGTAATGAGGTGGATGGAGTTAGAGTCTGTCATACAGAGTGAAGTAAGTCAGAAAGAGAAAAACAAATACAGTATGCTAACACATATATACGGAATCTAAGGAAAAAAAAAAAAAAGGGCCATGAAGAACCTAGTGGCAAGACGGGAATAAAGACACAGACCTACTAGAGAATGGACTTGAGGATATGGGGAGGGGGTGGGGTGAGATGTGACAGGGTAAGAGAGTGTCATGGACATATATACACTACCAAATGTAAAATAGATAGCTAGTGGGAAGCAGCCGCATAGCACAGGGAGATCAGCTCGGTGCTTTGTGACCACCTAGAGGGGTGGGATGGGGAGGGTGGGAGGGAGGGAGATGCAAGAGGGAAGAGATATGGGAACATATTGTATATGTATAACTGATTCACTTTGTTATAAAGCAGAAGCTAACACACCATTGTAAGGCAATTATACTTCAATAAAGATGTTTAAAAAAAAAACAATAAAAGAGTAAATGAATTAAAAGAAAAAAAAAAAGTAGTTCAAGTTAGAGAAGTTCTTTCTAAGCAAAACAGTGAAGACAGAAACTATAAAAAAAAAAAAGACAAGGCAAGCTGGAATAAATGTGAGCATCGTGACTCTCCAAGCAGGGGGCCCATTCAGGCTAAGGCAGGCACTGTATCCTCTGTGCTTACCAAAACCGACACTTAGCTAACGTATTTTAAAGAAGTGATAACGGGTGAAATCATAATATATAAAAGTTCATACACATCAGTAACAAAAAAATAAACCCATGAAATAAAATTTTGCAAAAGATCTAAAGAGGAAATTTACTGAAAAAATGAAAAGCAAGTAACAATAAAAATACAAATCCATAAAATTATTCAACCATATGGTGACCAAAAAAATGCATGGTAGGAGATCTTTTTTTTATCGAAAATCAGAAAAAACATTTTAAAGGAATATATGTATACTATGAGTTAAGGTTTGGGAAGGTAAGAACTTGGTAGTGAATATAAGCAAGTGTGTTGGAGGCCAGTTTAGCAATGCACACCACAGCCTTGGAAGAGTAACTTCATTTACAGAATGTTCTAGAAGAATTTACATTTAAAATAATTTAGAAGAATGCTAAACTTTCACAATATAACTATTATAACCTTAAGGAAACATATAAAGCTTTACCTTCAAGCATATTTACTGGTGTTCTTATTGAAATAAATTATGAAAAGAAGGCCAAGATGTAATAAATAAATCATATGACATCAATGCATTATAGTGATCTTAAATATTCCAGAAAAATATTAAATTCTTACAATATAACTACAGTTGACCCTTGAACAACATGAGTTTGAACTGTGTGGCTCCACGTATACACAGATCAGATTTTTTTCAATAAACACCACAGTACTGCACAATCCGTGGCTGGTTGAATCCACAGATGTGGAACGGGGATACGGAGGACCAACTATGGGACATGAGCATCCTCAGATTTTGGGATCTGTGGCAGGTCCTAGAACTGATCCCCTGCAGATACCGAGGATGATTGCAGAAGTGCAAGAAACAAACTGCAAAATAGTATATATGGTATGACACAAAATTCAAGCCCATATATGTATGTAATCTCTCCCTTTCCTGCTCCTCTCCTCTCCTCTTCTCTCTCTCTCTCTCTCTCTGTCTCTCTCTCTCATTCCTTCCCTACTCCCCCACACCTCATACCTACCTATAGCTCTGACTCATCTTCATCTCCATCTCTCTCACCCTTTAACTCTCCCACATGTACATTCTCTCTCTCTTCCCCCTCTTCCAGCAATATGCATGACTAGAAGAAATATACCAAAACATTAACAGCAGCTATCTTTAGGTGGAGAGATTAGAGGTTATATTTTTTTATATATACTGGAATTTTCCCAATTGTTTACAGGAAAAAACAAAAATAAAGATTCTTTTTTAAAGTGAGTTAAGTAAAGATGATGATACCTGGAAGTCAAAGAAAAGAGAAAAGTGAGCCAGTAGTTTGCATGACTCAAGAGTTGAAGCGAAGTGCCTATATTTGAGCATATTAGAAGATTATAGGAAGGAGTTAATGCAAGAGGAAGAAGAGACACATGTAAGAAAGTTTGCAGGAAGGGCCAGATTACTGAAGATTATTTCACAAATGTAAAACACTAAACGTATGCAAAGGGCTATTATTACTAAAGTTACCAATGGTCTAGTAGCCTGGGCCAGCTCTAAGCACCCAGAGACTATAAGATCTCTACTCCTCTATTACAGAAAAGACCCAAGGTATTTAACTAAAGTAAACACTTGGGCAAACTCTAAATAAACCTAAATTTATAAAATAAAACCAAAGTTTTCCTGTTCGTATGTTATACCGGGAGTTGCACCAGGAAAAAGGACAAGACTGATGCCCATGACGGCAATGAGTCTGAGGTGGAGCAGTGGTTTCATCATTGCTACATATTTGAACAGAAATGTTTTAGAGGCTTAACTGATCCATAAAAAGCCACTGGAGTTTGTCCAGCTATTTGCTATTTTCTCTCATATTATGCGGGTCAATATACATCTAAGTTGTTTGGACTGTCTCTGTAACATCCTTTGACCCAGAACGGTCCAGCCCTTTCATTCAGTTGACTCTGGGAAGCTGCACGGATCAGCCTGTTATGACCCCTGTCTATTGGCCCCTAGGTTGTTTATATCTTCTCAGCAGACTGAGTTCTGTGAGCGCAAAAGCTCACTAGCACCAAACTCAAAATTTACACAACCAATTGTTTTAAAAATAACCCAAACAGACGTTGAGCCATTCAGCACCTGCCTCCTTTGCATACCCGCTCAAACTCCTACCCCACATCTGCTAGCAACAAATAAACCCTGGGCCATAAAGAGCCTAAGACACCAACACGGCTGCCATTCAGAGCTCTCGGACCCAGAGACTCCCTGCGGTACTGCCAAGAGACACCATCTACACATGCAAGCCCTTCTCTGATGCCCCTCACCTCCAGGAGCTCCCTTGCTCCCACCCCTTCTGGAGGGTGGCCTCTGTCCCATAAGCTTTTGGACCGTCACGTGCTATGAGGGACTTCCCCTCTCATGCAACCCTGGCCAAGTGCCACCCAGTAAAGCTTGCTGTATGTTACTGCCTACCATGGTCATGTCTTTTCCCTTGATCAGGTCCCAAATCCTTCAAAACCCCTACACAGCCCAGCCCTGGATAGTCTTGCAGTCTTAGCCAGGGCACCGTTTACAGATTGCGAAGTGTCACAGTATGTAGTAGCTCCTCTTGAAATAGTTATTTCCTTATTTACTTTTAACATATAAAGGACTTTGAATATTTGTTAACTCTTCAGTTCTTTAAAGAGCCAGATAACTGTTACAAGAAATCTCAGCTCCAGGTAGGGAGTGACAAGAAGGTCTCAGAGGCAGGCCTGTACACATATTACGACAGCTTTCGCTTGGAGTTCATTTAAGTGGACCATATAACATTTTGTTAAAACAGAACCCTTTCAAAGAGAGTAAAATTGAGTGCTACGGATAAATACGCTGGATGACAGACAGAATCAGTACTTCCCCAGGCAACCTGGACCACAAGGGTATCCTCATTATTTCGGCAATAACATACTGATGAATTTGGGACTGGAGCCCACAAGACCCTCTGTGGAGAATATGGGTCATGAAGAATCTCTCCCACTTCGTCATGCATTGAGTTAAATAGGTTAAATAAACACAGTTGATAAAATACAGCTAGGAGCAGGTATTTGAATGAATAATTAGTTCTATTACCTGTAGAGCAAAGATGAAAAAGCCACAGAGTCCACTAAATTACTCCTTAGAAGATGAGAGCAGTTTCAAAGGTAATCCAGTAGCAGCATTTGTTGTTCTCCTTTTGTCTTGTCTTTTCATCCCTCTTTCTTCTCTGCTCTCCACGCCCCTTGTATCACACCATCGCTTCCTACTTTTTCTCCTGTTTTTCCTTCTCTCCTATGTCTACCATTTTTGTGTCTGTCATTAGTGTCCCATGGATGGTACTTGCCATGCTGTAGGCCTAGTCATCCAGACAGGAACAGAAAGGTCTCCGGGGGAAATGTATCCTGACGACTGAGAAACACCACTTTGTGGTGCAGGTTGAACGGCCTCTCCCAGAAGTCTCTACTCTTCCTACCTCATCTTTGCTCCCGTCTCTCTTTCCTGACTCTGCCACTCCCCACACTCCTTATCTTCTTCTCACACTTGGATTTATAACCACTCACAGGAAATTCTGATCAAGTATTTACTTACACACACACACACACACACACACACACACTCCATTCAAAAGAAAAAAAAAAAACCTCACTGAACTGGACACACGTTCAACCTAATTTAATAATTTTTAAAAAAGATATGCAAGTATCCTATAGCTTTTTGTAGTCTAAGATAACAAAATACAATGTTACAGAAACATACCAAATTGATTTTCTCCAAGTCTTAAATTTTCCAGTTTTGCTCTTTTCCCTAAGTTTCCCTACTTTTATATTCTGACAACTGACTCTGATTATTGATGTTAGCACAGCCTGGTCAGAGGATGGCAGATAAGATCATGTCTCAGTACCTCATTTGGCCTTAAAAAGCTTTAGTTTGTTCTGATAAGAAAGGAAGAAGGAAGCAAAAAGAAAAATGTTTTACTAAAAAAAATTTTCCCAATAGGTTTTTAACTTCCTTAGCCAAGTTACTTTGCCTTGCCGCCTACTTACGTGTGTGTTTTTCCATTTATAAAGATAAAATGGACTCCATGGGCTGCTGGGAACATACTTGACTTGTCTAGAGGCATCAAAAGCACAGCAGGTCCAGGGCACGGAAAAGGCAGGCAGGCGCTCTCTGTCTCCCGCACCATTTAACAAGCACATACGGATTAAAAGAGTAATTTCCTCTTGTTTTACTCATCAGCTGGTCTAATTTACAGTTCATTTACAATTTATTATCACTGTCCTTTGAACATTCTTTTTTTAATAACATATATCTTCAACCCAGGGCAGTGACAATTAGCACCAATGTAATTTCTTTTCTTTTTTTTTTGGATTTCCAGAAAGTAGCTTCAAGACCAATTGTCTGGTTACTAACATACAAATCAATTAACACATGGGAAGCCTAGCCAGGACTTTTTACTTCTCTTTTTGCACACTAGAGGGTCTCTCATTTATTTCTAAAAACGAATTTCTTACTAATTTAAATTATATTTAGGCAGGCAAGTTAGGCTGTAAGGTCAGGGGCCCCAAGAATGGATGCTATATCTGGTTGGAATGTTCTGCAGAAATAACCATATTGAATTCTATTACATCTCTTCCCAATCACATTCCATTGCACAGTTGTGTTTGTTTTCAGTTTTCTTTCTCATACACATCTGTCCTATATGCTTCACTGTACTGTCTTTTCAGAGAAAAAAAAATTGCAGCTGAGAAAGAAAATGAATATCAAATTCAGAACTCCCAGGAGTACTGACCCAAATTCTCAAATGATAGCATTAAAATGCACTTTCTACTGTCAGATCTGGGATATCATAATATGATTCCATAATGATTCAAATGTCATGTATTTTGGCAAGCTATCTTTGACAAGCCTCTTAAAAATGATGCAGACAATTAAAATAATGAGAAAACAAACTATAAACTATCTAATGACATTACTATAAAGGGATAAAGCTCTGAGAGACACAAGGACTAAGAATAGAACTTGTTTATATTCTTACTTTTACCCCGGTTACAGACTTTCACACTGTGATGCTTTTCTCAGCTTTTCTCAGCTCGTATGTGCAGCAGAGCCCTGGATGCTAGATGCTTGCTAATGGTATCTTTCTGCTGTATGAATTGTTATGAATGCTTGAGGTACAATCTTCCCAAGTATTTTATATATAGGTCGCTAAGTGCCACAGAGTAAACCTTCCTGAAGTTGTCTTCTGGACATCCATTCCAGTATTAGAATTTGTTTTTGTTATTCAATATTTCTTTTAAAAAATGTTGTTTTTTCCTGGCTCCCTTTGGTCCCATTCCTGTCCTCCAGAAGTTATTCTATGAATTATTTTAAGGAAATTGAGGGGAGGGAGGATTGCTTTGGGGGTTAAGATAGAAGAAGTAGCACTCATATCAAAAGCTTGGCCTCTCTATGTAATAAATACACACACACACACACACACACACACACACACACACACACAGACACACACACACCCCTGAATGCTTAGCTTCTTTACTGAGCCACTGAATTGATATACTTTGTTGAGTAGTCTAGGCAAATTAAAAATTATTCCTACTTAAATATTTGTATCTCACAAATACACACATCTCTTCCAGACACCAGTTTAATATTCCATATCTATAAGGAATCTGATACTAATTGAGCAGGCTTTTTCTGGTATTAATTTTAATTATTTAGAGCAGCATGAAGCTCTTCGTAATTTCCCACCTGACAACTGGGACCCAAAACAGCTGCCTATGGTTTTATGCTCCTATGAACACACTGGCTATCAGAGAGGCAATAAGCTCAGGCATGCGTTCTCTGTGTGTTCCGCTGAGATTATGAAAATGAACCCTTTTGGAGGAATTCAGCGGGATCTGCAACTGAGAACAATATCCATGCCACTGTGCAAATACGATGACAGTCAGAGATCTCAAAGGAGCCGCCGGAAGAGAGGCTCCCTGCTGACGTGAACACAGCCCATGGTTAAATAATAAATCACAGCCATGTAGGCAGCATGCAACAGCCACTACCATCAGAAGGGCACCATGACCACATAGTGCAAATATTTAGTTCCACGCGGTTGTATATCTTGATGGGATCCAACTGAAGTAGTTATCTATTTGTTCTTTCTAAAGGAAAAGAGGAATGCTATTTGTTTATAATAATGTGAGAGCTGAAATGATATTATTTAAATTTATCCAATGCAAAAAGTACAATGAAACCTAGTTATATATCCCCACATTTAAATATACCCCTTAGCATGACTGTAAGAATCAAATGCTCTACATGTAAATAATTTAACACAAACATCTTTTGACTCCTCACGTTTTTCTACTCCTTCTGCAAAAGAACAAAAGGTTTCCTGTATGAACACACAGGACTATATTTGCTCTCGGATATGCCAATTCAGGATACAACGAACCAGATGAATTATTCATTTTGAAGTTGCAATTGTCTGTGGATGGAAGTGGGCAGAGGCCCAGAATAAAAACGTAGGTGAAAATGAGAATAGAAATGGACCCGGAGAAAAGGGGCACACCATTCTCAAGAATGTAACCAACTACGTAATTAACTTTGAATTATGATAATTGAAAGGGCTTCGATTAAAAAATTAAATATTATTCTCAGTGAGCAAAGACACAAGAGGGGAAAAGAACCACCATTTAACCTACCATAGCTGAAATACACTTCAATGATCCGGTATCTCTCTTAGCAAATACTTAGCCAGCTATTGGCTCTGATACCCCACCCAGCCATTTCTGTGAAAATGCTAATATTCACTGCCTTTCTACCAATGTGGTTTAAAAGGCAGCGGACTATCTATCTAATCTTTATAACCCTAGTAGCTAGTAGAGTGTCTGGCATGTATCAACGATCAGTAAATATTGTTGAGTGAATAGCCTTATCACTGGCACCAGGAACAGTGATGTAATATGCCTACCCAAAGATAATTATTTTCTACTGAAAATGTTTTGCCTCATCTACCCCTTAACTCTTTTTTGTTTACTGGAAGAACTTGCATCACTGTCCTGACTTCTGAAATTTAACCTGTAAGCACTGTAGAACAAACTGAAGCAGAAAGGGACTAGGCAGGTAGACTATCATTCCAGAAGTTGTTGCTATATTCCAGGTGAGAAGTAGTAAACTTCTGTAAAAGGAAGAGGCCAGCATAACACAAAAAGAATCAAAAGGATGTCGCAAACATTTGCATGCTGAGGCATAGAAGAAGGAGTGACAAATTGTTGCTATTTCAATCTTATTAAATGCAAAAATACAGATTTCAAGAAGAAAACAGATATATCATTCAGCGGTATTATGGTGGTTAAAACTAGGCACAAATGTAGCAAAGATTCAAGAGTTCAAGCTAAATTTGGGGGGGAGATATATAAATATACGGCATTTGTATTGCTCCTATAAAATTATTTCCAATTAGAAGCTGCATACAATATTTTATTGTTAATTAAATTTTATTTTTCCCAAATAATACAGATGCTTCGTTTAAAAGTCAATCAGTATTATGTCTTAAAGGGAAAGAGAAAGATTTTTTAAAATCCTGCTACACTCTTCCCCACTCCCAGTTGATTCCCTGAGCCAAGAATTTTCAATCATATTATCTTCCTTTTGTTATATACCTCCATTTTAAAATATGACATGCTACTATCCATAAAATTCCTCCTATGAAAAGTAATGTCATAAGTGACTTATGTCTCTTCCCTTTCCCCGCCATAAACACACACACATTTTTTCCCTCCCTCAATTTTACCAGTATAGGTAGTCAGATTTTTTAAGTAATTCAGTTCTCAGTGTTAATATAATTATGATAATGTAAATATTACTCATAGCTAAGCCATGTAGTGTACTGGGATAACATTTCCTTTCTTTTACAAACTTTTGCTTTCCCTGGAGTTATATATTGCTAGGCTATCTAAAGGAAAACTCAGTCCTTCTAATAGGGTTAACACACTGAGCAATCTAACTGCTCATGTTTTCTGTGGAGACCTCACTCTGGACCCCTCCATCACCTGGACACGTTTGGACTGATTAACTCCTGACCTGCCACTCTGCTGACATGCAGGTAATTACCTTCCCTTTTCCATTTTCAATACCCTGTTTTTTAAAAAATCCATGCATTCCTCCTGTTACTTGCTTCCTCATTATGTTAGAGTATTTCCGTCAGTACCTTCCTGAGAAAGAGTGCATGGGAGAATAATATTTTAAGAATTTACTTACCCTATCTCACACTTGATTGATGGCTTGACTGGATATATAGTCTTGTTTAGAAATTATCATCCCTCAGAATTTTGAAAGCATTTCCCACTGTCTTCAGCTTTCAGTGTTGTTCTGCAAAAGTCTATTGCCTTTTGACTATTATGCCAACGTAGTATCACTTATTTTTCTCTCTGGGCCTGTAATATCATCTCTAACACTCTTAAACCTCTTGCCAATGTCTTTTCTTTCTTATACTTCATACTTAGTGATTCCCATCAATCTAGGTTTCAAGGAATTATACATATGTACACATAATTGAAATATATAAATAATTATATGAATATATGAATATGCATTCATGATGTATATAAAAATATATAAGAAAAATCATACAGATAAACACACATTTACATATTATTTCTTCCTATTCATTTTCTTTTCTCTCTTTTTTGAACTCTTATTTTACTTGGGATCCCCTAGACTAATTTTCTAAGACTTTGTCTCTTATTTCTTTGTCTTTTTTTCTAGGAAAATGTCATCAACTTTACTTTCCTTACCTTCTACGTAACGTTTTTTCTTTCTGTGATAAATTTTTAAATGCTCTCTGAACATAGCACTCTGGTCTTAATTCAGAAATGAAAGATCTCTTATCTAAGGATATTTATTATCATTTTTTGAAGTCTTCTTCTGTTTCCTGCACTGTCTCTATTGCCTCTGTTTTGCTTTTGTCTTTTCCTCCTTTTTCTCCTGTTTGTCATTTTGACGATCTCATTATGTTCAAGCCTTGCTCAAATATACGTACTCTGTCTACCTATAGAAGAGAAAGGCTTTGAAAAGCAAATTGAAAGTTCTCTGTGCTTGGACAATCTTGCTGATACATGGGCTTTACTACAGGGTGATCACTTAGTGACTTGGCCATTTTGTTGGTGAATCCCAAAATATCAGACTTCATAAATCTCCTGTCCTGGGCCAATATCTCCAGAAATTAAGTCCCAAACTTCTCTCTAATTTTGGGATTCAAGAGGGAAAGAAATCAGGAATCTCATAGCTCAAAGTACAGACTTCATTTAACTCTGAAAAGAGTTTCCTCTTTCAAACTGATGATACTTCTTTTAGAATGATGACACTTCTCTTATCTCCTGGTATCTCTGAGTGCAGAGCTTCTAGGGTACAACCCAAGGTTGAGTTCAGGGAGAAAGGGATTTGGGAATTGAACTTCTTTTAAACATTCAGCCAATTGTATTGTTCTGTCTTCAGCCCTATCTTGTATCCAACCTTTCAAAGTCACCTTGTGGCTACAATTTCTGGTCTCTTCCAGAGTTCTGAGATACAAATGGGATTTTTTTTTTCCCTCAAAGTAGTACATATATCTTATATATCACCCCAATACACACACTTATCTTTTTGTTCTTTCTGCCTCTCTAAGTCAAAGATCAGTCTTCCAGCCCTAAACTTTTTCCCTTTGTTTTTTTTTTTAACATCTTTATTGGAGTATAATTGCTTTACAATGGTGTGTTAGTTTCTGCTGTATAACAAACTGAATCATCTATACATATACATATATCCCTATATCTCCTCCCTCTTGCATCTCCCTCCCTACCTACCTATCCCACCCCTCTAGGTGGTAACAAAGCACCGAGCTGATCCCCCTGTGCTCTGCAGCTGCTTCCCACTAGCTATCTATTTTACAACTGGTAGTGTATATATATCCATGCCACTCTCTCACTTTGTCTCAGCTTACCCTTCCCCCTCCCTGTGTCCTCAAGTCCATTCTCTACATCTGCATCTTTATTCTTGTCCTGCCCCTAGGTTCTTTAGAACCTTTTTTTTTTTTTTAGATTCCATATATATGTGTTAGCATAAGGTATTTGTTTTTCTCTTTCTGACTACTTCACTCTGTATGACAGACTCTAGGTCCATCCACCTCACTACAAATAACTCAATTCCGTTTTCTTTTTATGGCTGAGTAATATTCCATTGTATATATGTGCCACATCTTCTTTATCCATTCATCTGTCAAGGGACACTTAGGTTGCTTCCATGTCCTGGCTATTGTAAATAGAGCTGCAATGAACATTTTGGTACATGACTCTTTTTGAATTATGCTTTTCTCAGGGTATATGCCCAGTAGTGGGATTGCTGGGTCATATGGTGTTTCTATTTTTAGCTTTTTGAGGAACCTCCATACTGTTCTCCATAGTGGCTGTATCAATTTACATTCCCACCAACAGTGCAAGAGTGTTCCCTTTTCTCCACACCCTCTCCAGCATTTATTGTTTCTAGATTTTTTGATGATGGCCATTCTGACCAGTGTGAGATGATATCTCATTGTAGTCTTGATTTGCATTTCTCTAATGATTAATGATGTTGAGCGTTTTTTCATGTGTCTGTTGGCAATCTGTATATCTTCTTGGAGAAATGTCTATTTAGGTCTTCTGCCCATTTTTGGATTGGGTTGTTTGTTTTTTTGTTATTGAGCTGCATGAGCTGCTTGTAAATTTTGGAGATTGATCCTTTGTCAGTTGCTTCATTTGCAAATATTTTCTCCCATTCTGAGGGTTGTCTTTTCATCTTGTTTATGGTTTCCTTTGCTGTGCAAAAGCTTTTAAGTTTCATAAGGTCTCATTTGTTTATTTTTGTTTTTATTTCCATTTCTCTAGGAGGTGGGTCAAAAAGGATCTTGCTGTGATTTATGTCATAGAGTGTTCTGCCTATGTTTTCCTCTAAGAGTTTGATAGTGTCTGGCCTTACATTTAGGTCTTTAATCCATTTTGAGTTTATTTTTGTGTATGGTGTTAGGGAGTGTTCTAATTTCATACTTTTACATGTACCTGTCCAGTTTTCCCAGCACCACTTATTGAAGAGGCTGTCTTTTCTCCCCTGTATATGCTTGCCTCCTTTATCAAAGATAAGGTGACCATATATGCGTGGGTTTATCTCTGGGCTTTCTATCCTGTTCCATTGATCTATATTTCTGTTTTTGTGCCAGTACCATACTGTCTTGGTTACAGGAGCTTTGTAGTATAGTCTGAAGTCAGGGAGTCTGATTCCTCCAGCTCCATTTTTCGTTCTCAAGATTGCTTTGGCTATTCGGGGTCTTTTGTGTTTCCATACAAATTGTGAAATTTTTTGTTCTAGTTCTGTGAAAAATGCCAGTGGTAGTTTGATAGGGATTGCACTGAATCTGTAGATTGCTTTGGGTAGTACAGTCATTTTCAGAATGTTGATTCTTCCAATCCAAGAACATGGTATATCTCTCCATCTTTTTGTATCAGCTTTCATTTCTTCCATCAGTGTCTTATAGTTTTCTGCATACAGGTCTTTTGTCTCCTTAGGTAGGTTTATCCCTAGGTATTTTATTCTTTTTCTTGCAATGGTAAATGGGAGAGTTTCCATAATTTCTCTTTCAGATTTTTCATCATTAGTGTATAGGAATGCAAGAGATTCCTGTGCATTAACTTTGTATGCTGCTAATCTACCAAATTCATTGATTAGCTTTAGTAGTTTTCTGGTAGCATCTTTAGGATTCTCTATGTATAGTATCATGTCATCTGCAAACAGTGACAACATTACTTCTGTTTTTCCGATTTGGATTCCTTTTATTTCTTTTTCTTCTCTGATTACTGTGGCTAAAACTTGCAAAACTATGTTGAATAATAGTGATGACAGTGGACAACCTTGTCTTGTTCCTGATCTCAGAGGAAATTTTTTCAGTTTTTCACCAGGGAGAACAGTTGGTTGTGGGTTTGTCATATATGGCCTTTATTAGGTTGAGGTAAGTTTCCTCTATGTCTACATTCTAGAGGGTTTTTTATCATAAATGGGCATTGAATTTTGTTGAAAGCTTTTACTGCATCTATTGAGATGATCATATGGTTTTCCTCCAATTTGTTAATATGGTGTATCACATTGATTGATTTGCATATATTGAAGAATCCTTGCATTCCTGGGATAAAATCCACTTGATCATGGTGTATGATCCTTTTAATGTGCTGTTGGATTCTGTTTGCTAGTATTTTGTTGAGGATTTTTGCATCTATGTTCATCAGTGATATTGTAGTTTTCTTTGTTTGTGACATCTTTGCCTGGTTTTGGTATCAGGGTGATGGTGGCCCTGTAGATTGAGTTTGAGAATGTTCCTCCCTCTGCTATATTTTGGAAGAGTTTGAGAAGGATAGTTGTTAGCTCTTCTCTAAATGTTTGGTAGAATTCGCCTGTGAAGCTATCTTGTCCTGGGCTTTTGTTTGTTGGAAGATTTTTAATCACAGTCTCAATTTCACTGCTTGTGATTGGTCTGTTCATATTTTCTATTTCTTCCTGGTTCAGTCTCGGAAGGTTGTGTTTTTCTAAGAATGTGTCCATTTCTTCCAGCTTGTGCATTTTATTGGCATATAGTTGCTTGAAGTAATCTCCCATGATCCTTTGTATTTCTGCAGTGTCAGTTGTTACTTCTCCTTTTTCATTTCTAATTCTATTGATTTGAGTCTTCTCCCTTTTTTTCTTGGTGAGTCTGGCTAATGGTTTATCAATTTTGTTTATCTTCTCAAAGAACCAGCTTTTAGTTGTATTGATCTTTGCTATTTTTTCTTTCATTTCTTTTTCATTTATTTCTGATCTGAGCTTTATGATTTCGTTCCTTCTGCTAACTTTGGGGGTTTTTCTGTTCTTCTTTCTCTAATTGCTTTAGGTGTAAGGTTAGGTTGTTCATTTGAGATGTTTCTTGTTTCTTGAGGTAGGAATGTATTGCTATAAACTTCCCTCTTAGAACTGCTTTTGCTGCGTCCTATAGGTTTTGGTTCGTCATGTTTTTATTGTCATTTGTTTCTAGGTATTTTTTGATTTCCTCTTTGATTTCTTCAGTGATCTCTTGGTTATTTAGTAGTGTATTGTTTAGCCTCCATGTGCTTGTATTTTTTACAGATTTTTCCCTGTAATTGATATCTAGTGTCATAGCGTTGTGGTCAGAAAAGATACTTGATACGATTTCAATTTTCTTAAATTTACCAAGGCTTGATTTGTAACCCAAGATATGATCTATCCTGGAGTACGTTCCATGAGCACTTGAGAAGAAAGTGTATTCTGTTGTTTTTGGATGGAATGTCCTATAAATATCAATTAAGTCCATCTTGTCTAATGTGTCATTTAAAGCTTGTGTTTCCTTATTTATTTTCATTTTGGATGATCTGTCCATTGGTGAAAGTGGGGTGTTAAAGTCCCCTACTATGATTATGTTACTGTTGATTTCCCCTTTTATGGCTGTTAGCATTTGCCTTATGTTTTGAGGCAGCACTAAACTTTTGTTAGCATCCCTTATCTGACATTATCTTCTCTTCTATAATATTTTTCCTCATGGATTTAAGCCTTTTATTCCTTAATTTTATTTTAATGGAATTTTGGGAGGAAGTAGAGCTAAGCATGCTTGTTTAAACCACCATGATTAATCATAATTCACTTTTAAATTATTTTGTTTAACAATAACATAAGCTGGGGCAGCTATATTTTGATATGGTTAAATATGCTAGTAAATTTTCTCTTACTATTAGAAAGTACTTAAAACTGATAATAAAGTAACTTTTTGTTTATTACACAAAATTCAAAGGTTTTTTTTTTGTTTGATATGAAGGTCAGTTTTACACAGAAGCATGATATTAAAAAATTGTTTTAACTTTATATCAGTCCCCTTTATCACAGGTCTTTTCATCTTGAATTTAGGAATTCAGAGTTATTCACACTTAAAATTTCTACCTGGTGGCATGACTCATCACTTATTTTTACTGTAACTGAATATTCTCCAGCAACAAAAATATGATTTTTTGTACTTTGAGATAAGCTGTTTTATTCTTAGCAAATATGTCTAAAAATGAAAAGATTGATCAAATGTTAATAGTAAGTTGTATCATTAATATTATGATATAATACTATCTCTTAATATTAAAAACCTATTTCAAAGGTCATGGAATCCATAATGCATAAAATAATTAAAGAGAAATCCCTTGTAACGAAATAGATGGTTACCCAGGTTTAGAGCATTTGTATCCCTGAATTCCAACCATGTACAACAAAATTCAAACAGTCTAAAAAGCACCAATACTATCTTTCTGAAGTTTCATAAGGGGATTACACTAATAAGTTTAAGAGCTGATTTAATTTATATTTTTCTACCTACATTTTATTTTGTTACAATAGTTTTTGTTTTTATAAGCTTATATATTCACTTTATAAAAAATCTAAATATTAACAAAAGAACAAAGAAAAAGTTAACTAGTCTAAAACATATCAACTGAAGATAACAGTATAAAGAGACCTACAGTTATCGAGATTTTTACACGGTAAATTAAACAGGAAACAGAGGAAAGACTTGCCATCTAATTATTAGCTGCGTAAAATCTTTCAGGAAAGGAAATGAAATATGAGATATCAGTTTGAGGGGAAGAAAGCAGGTATTTCTAATAATCCATTTTGCCTATTCCCTCAAATATCCTACAAAGGGAAAAAAATCTCTCAAACATGTAAGTTAATGTAAAATATTTCTTGTTATAGTAAAATAACAAATAACAGAGCAGAAAAGATTTATTCAACTCAATCTGAGTAACAAGAGCACCTGGGCCACTTCCTCCAAAGCATGTCCAGAAAAAAAACCAATTCTCTCTCAAGTGCATGCTGACTCAGACATTGTACTTGGAGGGACAGTTTCAAAATTTAGTAGGACAGATGGTTCAGTGATTTATGTACGCACATAAACGAGTCACTATTGCTATAACACAGGACAACTCTGTGACAGCATAAGGGACTACAGGGTAGGGGAAAAAATGTGAGGATACTAAGTTTAACATGTATTAAACTTAGATATTGAATAGGAAAAGCTGTTTCCATAAGTGACCCATTTAAAATGGGTTAACATCTCAGAGCATTTGTGACTTCTGAAGCAGTCTGCTCAATGTTTTAAGTTCAAGTACTGCAGCCTTAAGAGCCATAGCTGTTATAGTTGAAGCTTTGAGCTACCACAATAAATTAGCAAAAGACACATAATTAGAAACCTTCTTGGAGTATGAGGGAAGATTTTGATGCATTTAGAGAAATTTAGACCTAATTTAGACCTAAGAGACCTAATTGAACATTTAACTTTTCAAGTACGTACTGATTTACAAGGTAGCTACAGCATTCCCTGACCCCATCCCACCCCCAACAAGGTAGAGTTAATCATTCTCTCCTATGTATTACCACTGTACCATGTATGTTCTTTATGGTTTTACTTCTAAAATATCCTAATTAATTGTATATGAATATGAAGTCTTGCATCGCCAACATCTATATTCCTGGATAATAATAATATATTCAGTAAATAAGATTCTGACACCAGATGTTAAAAGGATTTGTGCATGTAATTGGAGACTGACTATATATCTGCAAAGATTCTTTTATATTTCAGCGTCTAGGATATTGTTTCTTCACTTAAAAAAAAAAAATCACATTAAATGCATTACCCCATTCAATAGTATAGAACAATCTTGGGACTTCCCTGGTGGCACAGTGGTTAAGAATCTGCCTGCCAATGCAGGGGACACAGGTTCAATCCCTGGTCCGGGAAGATCCCACATGCCTCAGAGCAACTAAGCCCGTGCACCACAACTACTGAGCCTGCGCTCTAGAGCCCATGAGCAACCACTACTGAGCCCGCAAGCCACAACTACTGAAGCCCGCACACTCTAGGGCCCACGTGCCTCAACTACTGACCCCGCATGCTGCAACTACTGAAGCCCACGTGCCTAGAGCCCATGCTCTGCAACAAGAGAAGCCACCACAATGAGAAGCTTGCGCACTGCAATGAACAGTAGCCCCCACTCGCCACAACTAGAGAAAGCCCGCCTGCAGCAACAAAGACCCAATGCAGCCAAAAGTAAATAAATAAATAAAAATAGAAAAAAAATTTAAAATAAACAGCATAAGAACAATCTTGATAATAGATATGTGACATAAATGTCTCCTGACAGCCAATATTCAAGAAAAGACACCTTTTTTGGAGAGGGAAAGGTTGAAAGACAATCTACCACTGGTTTTCCATATGTAACTGTATCTAATTAGAAGTGTATTTCTTCTAATCTTATTATAAAAGCAGTAACAGAACGAATGTACAGAATTTGGTAGACTAGCAAACCTCAAGCAAAGTCAACTATCATTTTCAAAGGAAATTAAAATGAAAAGAAGTTTCATTATGATTACAGAATAAGCAGCATCCTTGTTAAAAATAATAACAGATTTCTAGGAGGTAGGGGCTACATTTATTTCTGAGATTACCTTCAACCTTTTAATCTAGCTGTGGTCTTCACCAATATCTGTGTCTTGTGGCACTGTTCAGCTCATTCTATATAACACAAATCCTCAGGAATGTGTTATATTTAAGGTGCTGGAGGCCAGTAATAAAGAATTTTACTATATAACAGAAGGACTAATAAGCAATCTTAAAAATAATTATGTATTCATTCACCTTCATAAACAACCTTATTACCAAATGAGACCCAACCATAATTTTCACAATTACTCTTGTAGTATGAACATCTGAGAAGCAGACTTTATTGCCAAGGGGTAGTTTTAATTAAAATCAAATAGGGTACAATTGAAGTTTTAACAATAAAAAGAAGACTTTCCTCATTAAATACATTAAAGAAAAATTATCATAAAATGCATGACTAATTAGAAAATGTTATTCCAAGTATTCAATTCAATACAAAGAAATGTGTGCAGTTATTGCAGGACCATAAATATCAATTAGAATTACTAAATAATATTTACTGTGAATTTTTAAATTTTTAAAGTACTCTAGTACTGAGTAATGGCTGTAAAGATCTATATCATATAAATATTTTCCATAAACAGGGAATCCAAGAGAAATGTAGACATTCCCATAGACTACTCACCTTTTTATTTCTGAATTTACTAATAAATAATATTAGAGAAAAGGACTATAATTGTAATTGCCACTAAAAGACACATTATATTAGAGTCACATTATGAAGTCTTCTGAGATTCCATTATCTTCCTTTCTCATCTGCTTATATATTTTAGGAGTTGTCATAATCCAGGTTTTCCATTCTTTTCTATAATACTATTGACATCTGAATGACAGTATCTTCTATCTTTATCTAAAACTGGAGAGTAGAACTCATGAATTAGTTTTCTTTCTTCATTTTAAACTTCATATTTATAGCTCAATCACACTATGGAATTTATTTAAACTGAAGGGTCCTACAAATGTCTTTCACAGTTATGCACGTTAAAGTAGGCACAGATAAATTAATAAGTAGAAATGATGGTAAATGCTCAATTATATTTTTCTGACCTGGTGAATAGGAAAAAAAAAAATTCTCTACTTGTCATATAGACATATTGCTAACATTAAAGAGATGTTACACATAAAATGAAACTTGATCTTACACCAAACTATTCTCGGTAGTTTTGTTTGTTTGTTTGTTTTTGCTGTTTTTAGGGGAAAGGTTAAAGTAGAAACTTTTATTTTTTCATTACTGGTCTTTTTTGTTTGTTTGTTTGTTTGTTTTCCAATCATCGTGTTCTCAGAAACAAGAGCAAAGATCATTTAATGTAAAAAGTGAGAATATGCTTGTTTAACATCAAAGTCTCCTCAGTATTATTTCATTCAAACTTTCAGTTTTATTATTATTTGAGTAGCAATCAAATAAACATGATTCAAAATCATTTCTACATTTCTAAAAGATTAGGAGTATAGCAAACCAGAAAGTATTAGACAGATCATTAAGGAAACAAAACTATATTTTAATCATTAAGGAACTTATTCAGAAAATATTGACTGAACATTCACCATACATCTGGTACTACTAGAAGCATTGCAGATACAAAGATGAATAAAAACTGAAATGGACCCTAATGGACATTACTGCTTAGAGAGACAATTAAAAAAACAAACAAACAAAAACTTAAATAATTACCAATTTGGATCACTGCTCTGAAGGTAATATAGGAGTCTCTAATTCAGAATAACAACTGTGGGTGGGCTGTCTGATTTAAACAATACAGTCAAGCATGGCTATTCTGGCAACTGACCTTCACAATGAGATCTAAGGAATGAACATAACGCACTGAGCTGAGGAAGGAAACAGAATACAGAAATACTCGTAGGTGGGAATAAAGATAAAGACCCATGAACTGAAGCAGTGTGAGAGGTCAAGAGGAATGAAGGAGGTCAGAGAGGAAGAAACTAACCAGATGTATAAGGGCTCATAGGCCTTTATAGGAATACAGATTTTATTCTAAATGAATAATATTTTGTAATATTTTATATGCAAGTGGATGGGCATTTGAAAGCTCTTGTATGATTTAACATACAGATCATGTTGTCTTCATTAAACAAAACTGAAAACACTGAGTCATTCATAAAATTAGAGTTTCATACAGAATATGTATAAAAAGCCCCAGTGTTTTGCTGTATTTTGCTATCTTAAGTATGCAGGAAATACCACTTTTTAGCAGTAATTATTTCTATCTCCTTAAGTATGAATACTATCAACCATATTTTTCAACTGAGGGCCATTATTAAGTAAAAGTCAACCAAAAGAAGGCTTCTTAAATTAGAATATTAGCATACTGAGATTACAGCACTCAGGATACTGATAATTTGCATCTAATCCATGTATCTGTCTTCTTAATGGAATAAAAACAAAATATAAAATTAACTAAAATATTATAAATATTATAGTATAAGTATGTATAATATAGTTCCTAAAATTAAAATATTTTATTCCCATAATCTCATCCTTCAAAAGAGAGTCTAAATAATTCAATATAGTGATAAGGAAGTAGGATCTGGATGACTGGTATTAGTGATTATAAAGAGTCGATGGCAACATCCAAATATGAATTTTATAAAAGAAAAATGAGTTGATAAATAACATCCAAATTTAATCACCACAATTTAATTTATGTAATATAATTTCATTATAATTGCATCAAAGTTGCAATGGTAGGAAGGTGAATGGCTAAAGGAAGTTTTGTTAACCTAATAGACTGACCTTATGTGATTATGTGGCAGAAACTTTCAGAGCTCAACTTAAGGAAATGTAATAAAAAGCCCTGAAATGTGTAAGGCCTCAGCTCTATGATATCTAGTTCTTACAATTTACTTAAGGGAATAATTCAGAATTTGGGAAATGTCTACCTACAAGGACATGCATGCCAACATTATTTATGTATAGACAAAATATAAGTCAAACCTAATTGTCCACCAAAGGGGGATTGTTAAGTAAATGGCATTATGTTCAAGATAGTTTAGACAGTGATAAAAGCCATGTTACAAAGACATAGTCAATAATAAGAGGAAATGTAGGAGGTGTGATACATTAGGGAAAAGATCCAATATAACTTTTAACAAATCCGTTGTTATCAGTTTCAAATGATCCTGACTCTACCACTAATTAATCTTGTGATTTTGGAAAATATATTTATCTGAGTTTCAGATAACTCCTCTCTAAAATGATAATTGTGAAGATTAACTGAGATAATGTATTTGAAATATTTTGTGAGAGGCTGCTGCATGCATGTATAAGCATACAAAATATGTCAGCATCATTTTTTAAGTAAATATTTTTAAAGTACATATTTGTATTTTACTTTCTACTTTTAAAGTAAATATGTGTATAGAAATAATCAAAAAATATACACCAAAAATGTAAATCATGGTTGTATCTGGATAATAGGATTTAATATATTTCTCATTCTCATATTTCTTATGTCAAACATGTATATTTTGTGACAAAAAATGTTACTTTAATAAGTACCAAATAAAAAATAAAACTATATTACATATTATGTCAATGATTTCTACCAATAGTTTAAATGTATTTTTAAGGCAAAACAGTAAACATTCTTTTTGACTATTTTTATTTATATCCAATGCTGCTTTGAAAAAACACATGCTTTCTAAAAGAATGAGATGAATAAATAATGCTTAAGTCATTACATTTTCGATCTTAATAATGTTTGGTTTCTTTTATATCTGAATCCCTAAGGATCAAAGGATGCCAAGGCAGACAGGTAAATACTTTGGTTTACTTGATTTTTTTTTTTTCTATTTGTTATAGTTTCCATCTTAGCTTAGCTAGAAATTGAAGAAAAAAAGTTATATTTGTATTCATTAATTTTTTACAGATACTAAAGGAACTGTACTTGTGTTCAAAATGCTAAATGCATTTGTTCTTCCAGTCAGCTATATGTGCTGGTAATTAAAGAATGTGAGAAAGTCAGAGAATATTGTTTTTGTCCAATTCTTCCAAACAACAGGATAATGAGACTTCTGGCAAAAACTGTATTCTAAGTTATTCCTATATTCAGCATACCAAATAAATGTAGTGAATATCAACAATAGGTAGGAAGAATTACATGAAAATGTAACATTGGCAGTCTTAAAGCTCTTGAGAGAAATATGTTGCTTGAACCTTTGCATGCCACCTTTTCCTTTAAAAAATATTAAAACCTTAGTTATTTTATATGGTTCATATTTGGTTAAGCAATAAATATTCACCTATTTTAATTAGTGAGTTTAAACAGCAGGCATTCTTTCCCAATTCAAAAAATGTCCAATCACCCTAGCAGCAGTAATAATAACATTTTATATGACACAGAAATGCATGAGATAACCTTATCTATCATTATACCCGTGATAATGTGATGATTCAAAGCAAGTGTGACTAATGTTAACAATGGCTTCAGCACCCTCTGTTCCACCATTCCACTTCATATTCCACTGTGGAAAGAAAGGACAAATAGCTTTGCTTCTCCTGCTCTAGATTTTTAAGCACGCTACCTTCTTATATAATATAGTCAGTGCTGGATAATCAATGAGAAAGGAAACAGAGCTAAAGGAAGTCCACAAACTAATATGAATAAAAAATTTTATCTTCCCACAGGAAATTTTGTCACAGATATTGGAAGTAACAGAAACTGTCAGATTTGGATTTTCCCCATATTTACCTAAACGTAACTTTAAAAGCAATGCTTTCTTACTGTTAATGACATGGTAAGAGTCTTGTGTAATTTACAACTAGATAACATATCCTAAAACATATATTTCTAATTGAAAAGCAAGACAGATTTATGGTTGGCTTACAAGAATCCAAATGTTTACTTTCTGAACATTTTTCACATGATTGGAATAAGACTAATAAACGTGTACCATTTTGCCATTTAATGAATAGAATTTCACTTGGTGGGGGAGATTCTGATAGCATAATGACCTGAATATAGCTACTTTCCTCTGCTGCCATCTCCTTGCTTCTCCTGACTCAATCAATCAAGCCATTTGCCTCTGCTGAGTCAATCACCTACTAGAACCTCTGGGCAACCCATCTATTAAGATCTGCATTTAAAGTGCTAGGGCTGCCATAACAAAGTACCACAGACTGGGTGGCTTAAAAAACAGAGATTTATTTGCTCACAATTCTGGATGCTAGAAGTTCATGTTGTCAGAAGGGCTGGTTTCTTCTGAGGCTTTTCTCCTTGGCTTGTAGATGGCCATCTTTTCCCTGTGTCTTCACATCGTCTTCCCTCTGTACTTGTCTATGTCCTAACCTCTTCTTATAAAGACACCAGTCACATTAGATAAGGGCCCACCCTAATGACCTCATTTTAAAGTAATTACCGTTTTAAAGAACCTATCTCCAAGTATAGTCACATTCTGAGGAAGAGGGCTGGGTTAGGTCTCCAACATACGAATTTGGAGGTGGGGGGGGCGAGGGGAGACACAATTCAGCCCATAGCAAGATCCAAGAGGAAAAAATTTTCCAGGTCTTCCTTCCCCAATGGGACAAAACATTTACTGGAATTTGTATGGAAACCCAGTATGAGAACTCAAAGGTGGAAAATCCAGGAAGAGTTAGCATCTAGTATCTATGGTACCCAACCCCAACCCCAAGGTGAAGGCAGTTCCCTGTAAGGCTCTTTGACCTCAAAAAAGTCAAGATGGATGATTTCAGCAACCTGTTCTCTGTGTGCGCTGGGAAAGTGGGAAAGGGCTAATGATGGGGCACTTTGGGGAAATAGGGGTGAATACGATATGACTGGGTTTTTTTTACTGACCTAGCAACTTTTCTGTATGTTTGAAATTATTTTAAAATTATTTTTTTAATTAAACCAATCTAAACAAAATTCCAGAAAGAACTAAGTAAGTAGGATGAGTTTCCCTTGCTCTAGAGGCTCAGAATGTGCAGGGAGACCCCAGGTCAGAGGACTGGCAGAAAGCTCTGTTACAACATAGACCCAAAGAATCCTTTGTCTTTCAACCCTTGTGGGATTCCTGCATTAGGTGTATTTCAATAACCAGACTATAGCCCCATGATAGACAGAAAAATTTTAAGTCCAGAGAAAAGACCAAGGAGAATGATCAGAAGATCCTCTTTTTAAACAGAACATATAAAGGAGACAGGTAAACTCATGAACAACAACAACAAAAAAAAGAAATGAATCCGGGGGTAAAATAAAATAAAATCATGAGTTTCTATGAACAAAAACTTAAGGAGATGAATTAAAGGAGAGGGTTTTCATTGTGGATATCTGAATTATCAGCCTGAAAGTTCAAATATGTATTTTACTTGACAAATAATAATACTGCTTATGTTTTAAAATCCAGTTTATAAGTTTTAAAGAGAATCATTAAGAATTACTAAAGGAAGTAGATAATGAATAGGGTAGTTTTTATTATTTTATATAGTAACAACTTCATTTAACCATTTAAAATAACTACTTTAAGCATACTTAACACACTGTTCTCATCATTGATAGGGCAAAACTGTCCTTCAGGTATACATATGCAACAGAATATTACTCAGCCATTAAAAAGAATGAAATAACGCCATTTGCAGCAACATGGATGGACCTAGAGATTATCATACTTGGTGAAGTAAGTCAGAAAGAGAAAGACAAATACCATATGATATCACTTATAGGTGGAATCTAAAATAGAACACAAATGAACCTACTACAAAACAAAAACAGATTCACAGATACAGAGAACAGACTTGTGGTTATCAAGGGGGAGAGGAGTGGGGAAGGGAAGGATTGGGAGTTTGGGATTGGCAAATACAAACTATTATACATAGGATGGACGAACAACGAGGTCCTACTGTAGAGCACAGGGAACTATATTCAATATCCTGTGATAAACCATAATGGAAAAGAATATGAAAAAGAATACATATATATTTAAGTCACTTTGCTGTAGCAGAAATTAACACAACATTGTATATCAACTATACTTCACTAAAATTTTTTTTAAAAAACTGTCCTTCAACCTGTGTCTCTCAGTGAGTACTGTTTTTTGTATTTGGGTATATATTCTTGATAACTCGATTATTTCCTTTCACTTCTAATTGCCTTTATAAACATTAATCTTTCTTCTCTAATTAAAACTGAAAAAAAATACTATCAAAACTCCTCAGCCTTGCTGGTTCTAACTCCAATTCTTTTTTTTCCCCACTCCCAACTTCTCATAAAGAGAAAAGAGCCAGTTCCTTACAAGAAAACATGCCCATAAGTTATGCTGGATAACTTACTGAGAACCTCTTTGATAATGAGAACTAAATATAATGGAATGATTTCCTATGACCAGAAAAGAAAACTAAAGCAACTGAGTCAGGATCTAATACACAAAATCAAAATATCTAATTCAGCAATACTTGAACAGGTAATACCACAAAGGGAATCAGAAGAGGATATACCAATGTCATCAAGGGCACATTAGGCGGACCCTGGTCTTTCATTGGTCAATGTCAGTTGAATATTATCCAATTTTTAAACATTAGCTGTACCATACATACGATTCATATGATTGGCGTTTATATAAGCTCCCAAGAGCCTTTTGGAGCGCACGCTTTCTTAAAATGCATACATTATTTTCCTTTGTAAACACTGTCACTAAATGGAGAGGTGGGAAATTACTATTGTCACACAAACACAACACAAATGTATTCTGCCAGCCCGACTACTTACGTGGCTATAAAACACTGGCAGATCGCAGGGCTAATTCCTCCCGTGTGTGTGCAGCTGAGAGGAAAAGTATGGCCTGCCTTGACAGAAACTGCCTTTATGTCTTTAAACTGTCCTCCTTCCAGTATTTATTCAGTGTGCCTTCCACGCAGCTGAGAAATGCTGTTTCAAATCAGCAAGCACCTCTGAATCCCTTCAGGGAGAGCAGCTGAGGACCTTCGAGGTGACTCACACGTGGTGACTTTTCTCAAGACGGGCATTAGGTGCCACTTGCTGCTTCTCAACATGCTGATTTAGCTTCCAACAGCAATGGGGCAATTGGTGTGAAATGTGAGCTAAGGACCAGACACTACCATTTAGTGAAGGGAAATTTGATCATGGAATGGCAGCAACAGTAAGCAGCCCTGATTCTCCTGGCCAGATGACTGGCAGACACTTGGCATCACTGAAATTCAAGAAAGAGCTACCCTCCTCCAAATTCCCAAAAGATAACATCACTTTCAAATTATAAAGCTCCAGTAAACAATTATGTGGGGGGAAAGGAATGACGGTGAATACACTGAGTACCTACAAATTTGAGGAAGAATGAAAAGTCTAGGAGTTTACATAGGTTCTTTGTATTTTGCTACATGAACTCAGCTGGCCTCCATGTTTTACCTTCCCTATTCCCATGATGCCCCTCTCCATCCTCTAATGGAGTAAGTGTTTTTGTCCTTTAACTATATACCATACCCTGCATTTCTTGCAACATAAGAAAGACAGACTGCCACATGCAGCACCTCATTTGTATGTGTCTGGAGTCCTGGAGTCCCCGTTCTCCTACAAATAACCCATGAGAGCACATTTGGAGGTTCTAGCAGGAGAGTGCAGCTACTCTTGAAACCTTGACCAAAGGTCCGCCTCTTTCAGGGAAGGTCATCCTCTTCTACCCAGTGCACAGCTTCAGGGGTGACACACTTGGAGCCATGAGGGAGATGGGGACACCACCCAGCCCACGAGATCAGCGGAACCAACCCTGGTGATCACTGGGGTGACAGCTGTCCACAGCCAGATGGACCTCACATCCAGTTTCTCACTATTTGTAATTGAAAGTTGGTTAATTTAAGAATACCTTAGGTTCAGAAATGCAAATAATCTACTTAGCTCAGCATCTTTGCCTTTAACCTATGTTTAGGAGCTAGTAAAATTTACTCCTTGAAATACCAAGTGAGGAGCACAGCATCAAAGAAAAGTTGTTGATTTCATCAGTTACAATAAGACACTGAATATCTACGTGGTATTTAAGCTCAAGTTTAGAAATAAGAATCTTTCTAATTAATTTTGATCTTTAGGCTACGACTGTACATGTTGTACTATCCAGACCAGAGTTTCCCTAAAACGCTCCCAAAGTGCATTCACTTATTGGTGTAAAAGCCCCAGCACAGTGTGTGGCTTGTAGATACTCTAAAATTGTTGGCTTTCAGATATAATCCCAAGTAATTACACTGAGCTTAATAACACTTTTGGATCTTATGATCTCTGTCTTCATCAGCAGACAACCACACATTGTTATGTAAATGCTTAAGGCCTGAAGAATAACAGTAAGTCTAGAGAATAGAAAGGCTAGATCCTCTCTCCTTTGTTCCCTCCATTCCGCCCTTCTTCTCTTTCAGCCCTTCTCTCCTTTTACATACATTGTAATTAAAATTAAAATAAGCTATCATTACCACTTCTTTTGTACAGCACATCTTATATAAAATAAAACACAATAACATATAACACTATTTTGGAAACAAAAATGTCAACCTAGAACTACATGACCTTGGATAATACACTTAAAACTTTCTAATTCTATACTTCCCCACCTTATCACATTATATGATAATAACAAGAAGATATGGGTCAAAGGAGGAAGAGGAGGAGGAAAAGGAGGAAAAGTGGAAGAGAAAGAGCAGGAAGAGTAAGTGAAGAGAAAGAGGGAAGTTATTAAATGGAATAATACATGTAAAATACTCAGTGGAGTGCCGGACACATAATAAGTGCAGAAACACTATTAAAAAACTTGGAAATGAAATGCATCTGGGTTCAAATCCTTGGTGAAAATATCTCTACAAAAGAGTAATAATAATATATCAGTGGAAGTATGTTGTGAGAATTAAATAAATAAATGCAAATAAAGTCCTTAGCACAGTGCCTAGTGTATCGTAAGCACTTAATAAATTGTTCCTACTATTATCCTTCTACATTAAGGTGGCACATAATGCTATTTTCAAAAGCAATTTAACATTTAAACCAGAGATGTCATCACTCTCTACTGAGAAAACGTGAGAATCAATTTCATTTCAAAAGATATAATTAGTAAGTCAAAATATACTTATTAATAAAGGCATCATAAATTATACACTTGATTAATCTATTTTGATCTCTCAAGTTTAAAAAATGCCTATTTAAGAGGGGAGAGTTGATGTATACGAAGTTATTTAATGAAAATGAACATTTCTGCAAGAGAAAAACTCATTACTGTGAACTAACTGCAAGCAAAAATGACTACTGAACATCCACATTTTAAAGAAATATCCCAAGCACATAAATATCATACTGGATGATTTATTTAATTATTTTCCTTTTTAAGAGGTCATATTATGTTGTTATGCTGGGGAAAAATATGGCACAGTCAGTGATATATAGGGCAATAAATTCTCTGTAAACCCTCTTGGAGAAAATGAGTCATTATTATTTACTATTGGACTTTTAAGTCGGCCGACCTAGAATTCCTCATAAAAGACAGTGTAAATAATCAGAGGTGATTGGTTTCTCAGGCAACAATAGACCAACATTTCTAGGAGTAGCTGTAATTGAGAACTAATGAGTCCTGGGACTAAATGAATAAATTAACCAGAGACAGTCTCTTGTAACTAATGCCTTGGCTGTCAAGACGTAACTTGGTTTTTGCTCTTAACTGGGCCTTGACGGTGTCAGTTGCCGTAGAATACAAGGTCTGTGGGCAGCAGGATCACGTATCCACAGTGTAGCATGTTGGCATGCCACCTGTGGCTGAGATAATGCATGCAAGATAGAGCATGTGAGCTGGTATGTGTAATCAGCAACTGCAACTCCTAGGCTGCATTTTTTTAAAATGAATCTAGAAGACAGATGTTTGCCCCAGCCAGCCTGTTAATTTTGAACTGATTATGTTGCCAACAGCAAAGGCACTAATCTGTAGAGAACAGTATGAGTTTTTGACATTATTATAATAATTAAAAATATATCTATCATTTAAAATTAAACAGCATGGTTCTGTCCTGCGGACCCATATTTAACTTACTATATTGGGCCAAATGCAACCTGGTCACTCCTACCCAAGTCTATCAGAAGCCCTGCTATTTAAAAACAAACACAAAAAAGGGTGAGAAGAAATTAGTAGAAAGATTAAAGATTTCTATTTCCTTAAAAGAAAAATATAAATAACGCCCCATATGTCTTTTGACCATTCCATTTTACATGACTTCATTCTAATAAATAATCAAAAGTTTTCCCATAAATAAAAGTGTGCTATAGGGCTTCCCTGGTGGCGTAGTGGTTGAGAATCTGCCTGCCAATGCAGGGGACACGGGTTTGAGCCCCGGTCTGGGAAGATCCCACATGCCGTGGAGCAACTAGGCCCGTGAGCCACAACTACTGAGCCTGCGCGTCTGGAGCCTGTGCTCCGCAACGAGACAGGCCACGATAGTGAGAGGCCCGCGCACCGTGTTGAAGAGCGGCCCCCGCTTGCCGCAACTAGAGAAAGCCCTCGCACAGAAACGAAGACACAACACAGCCAAAAATAAATTAATTAATTTTTTTTAAAAAGCCCTTTCCTTAAAAAAAAAAAAAAGTGTGCTCTACATAATATTAATATTGTCTGTATTAAAAAATATAGAAATAAACTAAATGTCAATAGGAGACTGGTTAAATAAACAATATATTCATATATACAAAGCCATTAGAAAGAATTATATATTCATATCCAGTGACATAAAAATCTCCTTGAAATATTGATAAGTAACACACACACACACACACACACACACACACACACGAGTCCTAAAGGGTAGTCACCACAATATAAAAGGTAGTTTTTTTCTGGATGGTGAACTTTTAGGGAATTTTTTGTTTTCATTTTATAATACATTTTATATTGTTTAAATTATTTACAACAAGGATATATTTGTGTATCTAGCAACATAAGTATAAAATATATCAGAATCATCTAACATACAACCCACAGAGAATAAAGCAGTTCTCACTGTAGTTGGATCACATGCCAATAAAAATGGCTGACTTGCAGTTATACTGTGCTTTACCAGAGCACTCCTTTATAAAAGTACCACCTTTGATTCCAGCCTCTATGTTTTAAGAAAAGTTGAAGAATAAATATTTGATAATTCCCAGAATACAGAAATGAAAATGGAATAGAAAATATTTCTATGTAGGAAAGTCAAAGAAATTAGTGTTCATTAGGTTATGGAGCTACAGCATACTGTCAAAAAGCATAGGCTTTAGAAGAGTCAGGGATACCTGGGTTGAAAATCTCTTCTACCTGATACTCTGAGATGGCTCAACCTTACTGGGTAACACCTCTGATTTTTAGACACAACCTACAACACACCTACCTCATAAAACTGTCCTGAAGATTAAATGTGAGAATGTGTGTAAAGCATTTAACACAATGTCTGGCAATAATGATTGCTTAGCAACTGAGAATCATCATTATGTATCCGCCAAGAACACTCAGCTATGATGAGTTGATGATGGCTCTTACCACCCCCAACTTCACCCCCTCCAAAACACACAGACGCAATGAGATATTCTTGTAAGGATAACGCCAATCAAATTTCAAAATATAAAGGGAAAGGAAAATAAAATAAGTTTCACTAGACAAGGACATGGATGTTAGAAATAATTTCTTGAATACTAAGCTAAGCAACAATAATGGGGTATGACAATTGTGCAAGCTTCATCACCAAAATATTTGAGAAAAGCACAGCTAACTCCTTAACCTGGGTGGTTTAGACATTCACCTGCCTGAGAAAAGAGGATCAGAAAAATGAATTCCCAAATTCCTTCAAGATTCATGATTCTATGATGCTTTAATTAAATTTTAAATTATCAGGGCATTCCATCATTCTCCTGGTAAACTGTGTCAGGGGATTTTAAGCAAAGCACAGAGAGCTCATCTTTGCAAATGTAGTTCTTGATTTTATAAGGTCTAAAAAAAAATTTTTTTTTAAATATGGAGAACAGATTCAAAAGAACTCCTGTATATACCAAAAACAAAAACAAAAACAAAAACAAAAACAAAAGCTGGATGGCACTGGGTATCTCACAAAGGACTTCTGCCTGCATGTTCTCCATTAAAGTTAGAAAATGAATTCAGAGGAAGGTTGAGAGTTTATGGATTTCTGAGGACAATAAGGGGTTAGTAAGGAAAGGGGAAAACGAAACATCCAAAGGTTAAAAGAAATAAAGTTAATAACATTTAAGAATCAGACCACCATTTGAAGTTGAACTCTCTAAATAGCTAAAACAGTGTTTACCTTTATCAAACACTACTTGATCAGACTGTCTCCAAATATACGGCATGTTATGAAGGGTTTATCTAAAGACTCCATTATGTGAATCAAAGATGGTGGCCTTGAATTAACACTGTTTCTCTATATTTATTTTTATGTAAACATCATTCACTACACATTCAGATCAGAGCATGTCTATTGCTCTGCTGGGTCAAGTCTGCAATTTTATAAAACAGAAGTGAAATGAAATATGAACTTTTTTTTTTTTGCCTCATTTTGGGATTAACAGTCATCACAGGTTTTGTAGATTCCCAAGTCACCAGGTAAAGTTCAATGACTATCACTGTAGAAACAGCACTGTACACGTGGTTAAGAATCCCAAGTCCAATTCCAGTTCTGCCACTCATCACCTGGGTGCGGCAGCTGGCCAGCTTCATGGGTGTGGGGCTCCTGCAGTCAGATAGGACCCTTCACCCAGAAGGACCCTTCACCCAGAAGGACGTCACAACTGGTCTAAAGCTCTGCTGCTGCCATCTTGAAATTCTTAATAACTTTTTAAGAAGTGCCCCACATTTTCATTTGGCACAAGGCACCACAGACTATGTAGTCATTACTGCCTATGTGAGCTTTGCAATTCACTTCATCTAACTCTCATTCTCTTCCATGTGATCAACAACCCAACAATCCCATTCCCGCAATTTTTGCAAATGTTGTGCTATCAGAGCATACATTGTCTTTGTCAAATTGTCAACACAGTAATGCTGTTGTGGATACTTTCAATATTACTTCCTGATCCTAAAGAATTAAGCCAACTCAAGTCTATGAGAATCTGATTTCCAAAAGAGATTTCTTTTAGTAGAGACTATCAATGTTGCCCAGAACCTTTCCCCGTCTCAACACCTTCCATTAGAACACGAGGTGCACTTTACCATTAATTGTATTCTCTGTCTTCAAGGTATATTTGGCAGCTACCTTTTTTTCAAAAGTGACTTTGTTCAGTCATTTAGTGCAAACGCTACTTCATGGAATGGGGGAGAGAGAAAGTACTGTGTAGCACAGAGGGATTTACAACAGGAGATGTTGTTTAAAAACACTTCACGGCTAACCTTTAAATAACATATTAATCAGAACAGAATGTTACAAAACTTAAAGTGCTGACTGTGGTAGCGAGAAGCAGCATTGCTACAGGTATATGGATCTGTTTCCTTCTTAGGATAATTTAAGAGGTCCTAAACACAGCACTTAGTGTTTCTCCATCCCTTCTGTTTGGCCCCAAATTTTCTAATTACTTTAGATTTAAAACCCATAAAGATGCTACTGAAGTGTGTAACTTGCGAGAGGAAATGTGCTGGTGCATCTGGAGATTTCCATTTAACACATTAGCAAATGGTATCAAAAAATATAGGCATCTCGAATTTAAACCTGTCATCAACTTCAGAAAAATCATATGTTCTGAGTGAAAACTATGATATCATTTATTATGGTATTTATTTTGTTAAATGGAAAAAATACATCATGTTTGTATCCATCCACACCCCCATATACATATATGGGTTTGAATTCTTTACTATGGAAATTCCTTGAGCTTTCACTTTTTCATGTGTAAAATGAGGACACTTATACCTATTCTGCAGAATAAACATTGTGTTAGAAATATATGTGTTAGAAAGAACCTAGCAAACTGCTTGGACATTCAGTAAATGCTAACTATTCCTTTGTTCCTTACTATTAACACTCCAAAGACTTTCACTCTTCTCCATCTAAATAACCCACTCATTCATTCATACCTCAACCTTGTTATCACCCAGAACTCTTGATTTAATTTCTATCATTCAACATAATTTCTTGCTTCTCCATTGTTCCGTAGAAATGTATACTTTATACACATAAAAATGTTTGCTCCTGAACTCGTAATTCCTGACCGTTATCAGATGCTACTTATCATGGTTCATGATTTCAAATATTTCAACCACTGTTGACTAATTCTTAAGTAGCCCTGATGTTTATAAAATTTACTCTGATAAGTATTAATCCAAGATGGATTCAACAGTCCTTTCATTTTACTACTGTTCACACCATGCCAGGCCTTGTTAGAAAAAGCTGATTTGATTATGCATGCAATCATTATATTGAAGGAATGGGACTCTATATAAAAAGCCAAAGAGGGACTTCCCTAATGGTCCTGTGGTTAAGACTTCGCCTTCCAATGCAGGGGGTGTCGGTTCAAGCCCTGGTGGGGGAGCTAAGATCCCACACACCTCATGGCCAAAAAACCGAAACATTAAACAGAAGCAATATTGTAACAAATTCAATGAAGACTTTAAAAATGGTCCACATCAAAAAAAGTCTTTAAAAAAAAAAAAACAAAGTAAGCAACATTTTCCTTTCTCTCCTCCGCTTCTTCAAAATGAATTTTCTCTAGACTTTCTTCCCTAAAACTCCCATTAAATCTTGAAAAGATCTTGACACAGACACCGGCTGGCTGGATCCACATTTTAATTAAGAGTACCACAATTCAGTACAGCGAGGCGATGCCCCAGCTACAAACTCCATCTCTTATCCCCCCTTGCAGCCAAGGGTTACCCAGTGAGATGAACACAGAAGTACCAGAATGGGATTTCTGGAAATCTCCTGAGCTACCTACAGCCAGGTTTCTTGTTTTCAGAGAAAATGAACCTGCAATCTGTTTTAATCACTCTTTACTTGGCTGGTATTAATCATATTTGAACACAACTTCAAGCCTACAGGTCCCATAACTTTTCCATTCACCTTTGTATATACAATTTTTATACCTAAAAACAGTCTCAGTTAATCAAATATTGAATTTCTTCAACCTGGATAAGTTTATATCCTCAGAGAGATTTTGGGCTAATGATACACACACACACACCCACACACACACACAATTTTCAGATAGCTTGTTCAACCTCACTTTTAGAACAGGAGGGTATTCTATATCTCCTGTTTTTTCTCAGTGTTAAGAAGGCTCTTGATTTATTTATCAGTCATTTCACTTATCCAAAATAGACTCTTTTCACTTTTTCTTTGCTCTCCAAATCACTCCCATGGCCCCTTCACTCTTTGCATAAATATCAACTTGTACTTTACCAAGAGAAAAGTGGTCATCTAGTGCAACTCTCAAATTTTCTCTATCTGCAAACTCAATTGTCTCTATTCATATTTAATATCCCTTTTGTCTCAAGTGAAAGATACCACCGTCTTTTCAAAGATAAACTGCATGACTCTGATCTTCTCTGTGTCTGTTTTTTTGAGAATCAACCTTCAACATTCAGATTTTTCTTATTTTCAAATTTCATAGATTCCTTCCCTTCTGTCTGTAAGCATACTTATATGTCCTTCATTCTTAAAAATAAACAAAAAAGAAAAAAGAAGTCTTTAGTAGTATTCCGTACTTCTCTTTCACTGTCGTACCAAACTTCATAAAAATGCAGACACATTTCTTGCCAGTTTCTCATTTCCTAATCACTCTTTAACACTGTAGTCTTTACTCAGTCCAACACAGATTCTTCTGAATCTGTTCTCACAAAAGTAAACCAATGGCTACTAATACACAAATACAAGACAGTTTTAATTCTTTGAGTCTCTGAAGAATTTCACATTTTTTTCCTGGATCTCTTCATCACTTCTTTGGACCTAATTTTCAGATTTCTAGAGGTGAAGGCCAGGACTCTACATTTTTAGCAAATTCTATAGGCACTTTTGACACACATAAAAGATACAGAACTACTGGAAATAAGGGCTGAAGTAACACGAGAAAACAATTGGATTAAACAATAATCTGGTTTTAGGAAAACAAACCCTACTTTAATAGTTATTTTAAAACATTTGTCATCTTCTCCTCTTCATTATCTAATCCTAAACTAAATATCAAGGTTGAATTAAGAGATGGAGTATATTACAATATTTAAAGCTTCATAATAGATGGGAGCAGTTTTAATTAAAGTTACCAGGACAACCAGAGGGAGACGGGATATACCATAATTGAAAAAGTGTCACTAGAAAAAGCTGTTTATGATAACCTTGATCCTGTTTCCTTTGAGCAAAATGTCTAGAGACCTCCATGTACTCAGCAGGTCCCGTTGGCTGGGCTGGCTGGTGAATAATGAGACCACTGGTTTCATTCACCTCCATCGTTCTGGAGGCACCACTGGAGGCTGCATTGTTTTATTGAAAAGCTTTCTCCTATAAACTGTTCATTAACTCCTGCAGATTTTTCACCCTAGTTCAGGCTACAATAAATGTTAATAACAATGTTAAATAATTTTTTCTTCTTTGCTTCCAAACATTGATTTGAGATCATTTAAAAATAATTCAACAATATTAGCAGGATAATCATCATACTGAGACAGTTTCTAACACACAGAAAAAGCAAGTGTCGGAAAAATAGTCATTTACAGATCTAGCTTTGAAATAAAGGGCTGAAATTACCAGTGTGGGCTTAGAGGGAAAAAAAGAAAATAGATTTGGAAACAGAAGTCCTAAAATTGAATTCCACCACTACCTCAGGTTATCTATACAGTCTTCAGCAAGAACCTTGGTCCCCTCTGAATTTTCCTAAGTTACAAAACAAGAGTAAATACATTTTTTAAATGTGCCTACATCATAGATTTCTGGAAGAGCCTAATGTATATGAATCATCAGAATCATAATGTTTTTGTACAGTCACAAAAACAAAACAAAGTCAAATAAACAACTATTTGAGTGCAAAGTCTGTTTTGCTAGCAAAGGGATGGTTCTAGTGCAAAAGCAAGTGATTTTCTTTTTTTAATCAATTTCTCTTTCAGCTCTTCCTAAGGCTGGTTTGATGGAGCAGATCAAAGACCACGGCACAAAATGAATGTGAATAAAAAGTCAAAATAAATGCTGAAATTGAAAAAGAAAATATTGGTCAAAGTAGTTTAAACATATAACTAATACAAGGTAAGCATAAAGCAATGAAATAAGTGGTATTTTAGTTTTTAATCAACAGGCTATAAAAGACAGAATTAAAATTTTAATGTCCAAATACATAAAAACTGTGTACATGCATGCACAAAAAAATTATTGCAGATACTGAAGAGTAATCATTCTACTAAAAAAAAAATCTCTAGTTCATCTTCTTTTTAAAAAAGCTGAATTATTAAACATAAACTGTTACGTAATTTATTTAGTACATATGTAAGAAAAAACAGTTCTATTTACTTCTCTTTCATAGATTTTATATCTATAATATATTTTCAAAGGTATCTTAGGTTGAGAACCTTGATGCTAAAGAACAGTAACAGTTTTAAGTCTTCACATTCAAATAAAAATGATATTTTTTTCAGTACCGTATATTTTATTTCATTGAATCATTTTTTGAAAGTGCTTCATTGATATAGGATTCACTGACAAATTCATACCCTTCCAGAATATTCTATCAACTGCCACATCCAATTCTTAATCAGTCTGAATGAACAGTAGTTTACAGCATACTACTTAGCCTTTGTTTCTTCCTAGTTATGATTATACACTTCTTTAGACCGAAGGATATATTTGTGTAATAGGTAAGAATGAGAACTTAAAGTTGGACACACCTGAATTTGAATCCTCTTACATTCTTACTACTCAAAATATAGTCTTTGCACCAGGACCATCACCTGGGAGCTTATTAGAAATGCAGTATCTCTGACCAGATCTACTGAATAGAAATCTGCATTTTAACAAGAGCCTGGGGTGAACCAAATGCACATTAAAGTTTGAGAAACACTGGCCTACATTGCTTGTTAAATACATTTCCTTGGGCAATTTAAAGGAATCCTCAAAGACCCAGCTTCCTCATTGAAAAATGAGACTAATAATGGTGTCTAGAGCACAGCATTACTGTGAGAAATAATCAGATAATGCTACTTGGTAAACACTCAGTAAGATCTAACTGGCATTAAATTTTATCATCTACCTCAAATTTGTATATTCAAGGTATTTTCCAATATATTTATTTATGTAATTACACTGGTACCCCACCCAGATAAATTAAAGCTCCTTTAATCCAGAAGTCTGTCTGAGTATAAGCCTCCAACAAAATAGAAGTAAATTAATAATGCCATCTTGCATTCATTTACAATACAATGCAGCACCTGTTTTTCAATTAGACTCAAAATATTTCTCTTCCAAATAATGTATTTTATTTTCATAGAATCAGAAAAGTTAAATAAAGAATCTAGTTTGAAAACAAACATGAATCCTTCTCCCTCACATAAAATCTAACTAATTCTACATTTAATTAGTCATTGTGTTTTCTGTGTTCTTTCGTCACGTGCTTAAGATAGTCACTGATCGCACAGGACTCAAATAATGCACCAGGTGTCTAGACCTTTAATTCCAAATGATAAAAAAGAAAGTCTCATTAGGCTCCCATTTTAATCCAATTAAGGCAAGATATATCCTACTTCATTCTATGACCTTTTTCAAAGGACTGTGATGTCCAGATTACCTGCTTCCTACATCTGGAGAAAAAAATGTAAGCTGATAAAAATCGATATAAATGGAATCATTTTCAGTTGTCATTAGTGAATATTAATCACTTAAGTAGAAAGTACCTGATTTCTATTAGATAAACTTTTAATGAAAACATATTTACATCCATAAATGATGCTTTAAAAGGGTATTCACATATCCATAATTGAAGATAATAATGCTTTGAATCTTCCAGTCATGAAAGTTTACCTTACCATTTATACATTTCTTAAAAATTGTTTCATAGAAGACCTTAATAGACTTTTCTCCAAAGAAGACATACAGATGGCCAGCAGGCACATGAAAAAATGCTCAGCATTACTAATTATTAGAGAAATGCAAATCAAAACTACAATGAGGTACCATCTCACACCAATCAAAATGGCCACCATTAAAAAGTCTGCAAGTAACAAATGCTGGAGAGGGTGTGGAGAAAAGGGAATCCTCCTACACTTTTGGTGGGAGTGTAAGTTGGTGTAGCCACTATGGAAAACAGTATGGAGGTTCCTCAGAAAACTCAAAACAGAGTTACCATATGATCCAGCAATCCCACTCCTGGGCATTTACCCAGACAAAACTATAATTCAAAAAGATACAGGCACCCCTACGTTCATAGCAGCACTATTCACAATAGCCAAGACATGAAAACAACCTAAAAGTCCATTGACAAATGAAGAAGATGTGGTACATATATACAATGGAATACTACTCAGCCATAAAAAGGAACAAAATAATGCCATATGCAGCAACAAAGATGCAACTAAAGGTTATCATACTAAGTGAAGTAAAGTCAGAAAGAGAAAGACAAATACCATATGATATCACTTACATGTGGAATCTAAAATATGGCATAAATGAACCTATCTACAAAACAGAAAAAGACTCACAGACATAGACAACAGACCTGTGGTTGCCAAGGGGCAGGAGGGAAGGGAGAGGGATAGACTGGGAGTTTGGAGTTAGTAGAGGCAAACTATTACATTTAGAATGGATAAACAACAAGGTCCTACTGTAGAGCACAGGGAACTATACCCAGTCTGCTGGGATAAACCGTAATGGAAAAGAATACTCAAAAAAGGGTATATATGTGTATAACTGAGCCACTTTGCTGTACAGCAGAAATTAGCACAACACTGTAAATCAGCTATATGTCAATTAAAAAGAAATTAAGTGTTTCAACTTCTGGCAATATGGCATACCAAATATTCCAAAGGCCCCTCCTATTTCAACAAGATCCTGGATATTTTAAGAAACATAAAAATGTATAAGGGCCAAAAAAAAACAAGGACAATTTCTGAGTGCCAAGATATATATATAATACTTTAAGCTAAAAATCTGAGCTGTAAGTGATAAGTAAACAGGGAATTCAGAGTTATCCTGAAACAAACACCTGTAACACTGCTGAGATCTGTAGAATAAGAGGAGCTAAACTTCAGCTCCAGCATTACCTCTAACAAAAGATGCATAAGAACTTTATGAAGAAATTTTTAAACTTTATTAAATGGCATTAAAGTAGCTAAGTGGAAAGAATATCATGTTTATCAATAGAAAGACAAAATATCATAATGATATCAATTCTTCCAAATTTGGTCTGAGTCAACGCAATACCATTCAAACTCCCAGTAAAGAATTTTTTGTGTAATAGCATGCTGAATCTAAAATTTAGATACAGTATGAAGGATCAAGAATACTCAAGATCCTTTTGAAGAGGAACATGGTGAGAAGGTGTGTCTACCAGCTTGATAAATGGGCTTCACTGGGGGAAGGTAAACTATTTAATAAATGGCCCCAGGAAAACTGATTAGAAAAAAATTTAATTTGTATTGCAACTTAAAACTATATACTAAGGCTTCGCTGGTGGCTCAGTGGTTAAGAATCTGCCTGCCAATGCAGGGGACATGGGTTCGAGGCCTGGTCCAGGAAGATCGCACATGCCCTGCAGCAACTAAACCCATGCACCACAACTACTGAGCCTGCGCTCTAGAGCCTGTGAGCCACAACTACTGAGCCCGCGTGCCACAACTACTGAAGCCCGCTCACCCTAGAGCCCATGTTCTGCAACAAGAGAAGCCACCGCAATGAGAAGCCCACTCACCACAACGAAGAGTAGCCCCCACTTGCCATAACTAGAGAAAGCCACACATAGCAATGAAGAACCAAAGCAGACAAAAATAAATAAATAAATTTATAAAATTATTTTAAAAAACTGTGTACTAATATTAGCTGCAGGTGGGTTAAATAAATCTGAAAGAAATGGAACCTTTTAGAATACTTAAAAAATATTTATAACCTCAGGGTAGGGAAGGCTTTCTTAAGCAAAACACACCCCAAAATACTAATAAGTTTTTTAAAGTTGACTTTGCATCAAAATTGAGAACTTACTTTATCAAAATATACCATAAAGACAATGAAAAGACAAGTCACAAACTGGAAAAAGATATTTGCATCACATGTAACTTAAATAAACTACCATCAAGAATAGATAACTTACAAATCAATTTAAACAATTAAAATGTGCAAAAGGTATGAAGAGATATGTCACGGATGAGGAAACAAGAATGGTCAGTGAATATAAAACAAGATGTCCACCTCATTAGTAATAAGCAGAGGTACCATTTGGTACCCATTTGGTTACCTATAATTAAGAAGTCTGATATTGCCACTTATCGGCCAGAATACGGACCAATGCGGACTCAAATACTGCTAGTGGAGGTCTAAATTGATACAACTATTTGGGAAAATCATTGTCATACTTGTATAAAGGTGATTTTGCGAATACCCTACAGTCAGGTAATTCTACTGTCACGTACTGACCCTACAGATATTCTTGCACATGTGTACCAGGAGACTTGTTCCAAGAAAATGAAGCCATTCCTGTTCATGGTAGCACCTATCTGGAAACAATCCAAATAATAATTGACCAGCAGGGAATAAATGAATAAATTAAGATATATCCTCAGAAAATAGTATTTTACCGTGAATAAAAATGAATTAAAGCTAAGCACAAACATCTAGATAAATCATGCAAACATAATGTTGACAGAAGAATGCAAGTGGCTGATGACTACATACAGCATAATGTGATTTTAATAAAGCTGATAAGCAAGCAAACTAACACATGTTTAGCAAAACATTTATGTGAGGTACAGCTACTTTTAGAGAGCAAAGAAATGAGTAATGAAATGTCTAGCGTATTGGCTACCTCTGGCAGGGAGGCAGGGTGATGAGATAGGAAAGTACTACAAAGGCAGCTTTAAGGACGCTGGCAATATTCACGGGTTTTACACTGTATGATCGATTTAAACATGATTATTATGCATCATAACTTATATATGTATAAAAAGATGTATGTAGCAATTAAATTACGATTTCTCTGTATTTAAATCACCTAATATAAAAAAATAAACTAATAATTAGATATAAGCTAACTCATTATTTGGTGCTCACGGTGAAATCATGATCTCATCTTTTATGAACATTATCATTGAACACAGTTTCTCAGGGAAAGAAAGCATACTAAAGAAAACCTCCAAATAAAACATGAAAGATAAATAATAAATGAGTAATGGAAAATAATAAAATGAGCAGATACAATTTAAACTCACCACCAGGGCTTTGGATCTGTTGCTCAGAAGTTTCTCAATATCCCTGGCTGCAATTTCCACCAGCTGGCGTGCATTATTTGGTTCCACAGTATACAAATCTTGGTATTTCTCATAAATCTGTATGAAGGGAAAATAAAATTAATAAGAACAATAATTGCTTATTTGGCTCCTAAATGCTCATTAGAATGTATTTAAAACCATAAACAACTGATTTGAAGGGCAACCCCTTTCCTTTCTTCATCTTGATCTTTTCTGAGTTTAGGTGTGTCTGAAATATATATATATATAAATATCAATTTGCTGTAAGACCACAAGCTCACCAAAATAGTGTGTCATGTTAACAGGTTGTAAAACATCTTGTACCACAGTGGTTTGTGTATGCAATTTTGTGACCTGAAGTTGTACCCCCAACCTCAAAACCTGGTATTAACTGCCTTCAGCATTTTAAAGAAAGAGGGAGGCCCTTCTAGAAAACAGAAGGAGGATTTAAGCACAGGAGGTCGAACCTGGAGGACGTGTGCAGTGAACAAAGGTCGGGGGAAGGGGAATGCGATACTGTGACGAGGGAGACTTGCACTTTTTCCCTCGCTGCAATCACTGAGGCTAAAGACTGTGCTGCTAAAGCTTTATGACCAGAAAGAGAGACACGGAGAATGAAACCCCTCCCCTGCTCAGGTTCATCCTGGTGACCCAGGGAGCTTCATTTCACAGAGAAGAGGAAGGTCACTGAGCTCTACATTAAAGTTTGGTTAAAGCTGTAACAGTATAAACATTTTTATTATGAAACTGAAGTTTTTTTTTTAACTCACCAAATAAAACTATACTGAAAGTAAACTAGACAGCAATAGGAAAACAACTACGTTTCTGGCTCACGTCAGTGTTTATGGAAGGAATTCCCCGGAGTGGCAATAAGATGCACCTGGTTTACCGAGCTGGTACTCTCCTGGCAAGAGAGGAAGAATTAAAGAAAGGAGGGAAAAAAAAAAAACAAACAAAAAACACTGACTGTGTTTGTGACTGGAGGGCTGAGCTGAGCTGAGAAGGAAATCCCTTATGCATCCAACAGATGGGTTGCACATGCATGACTAAACCATCTTTGAAAGCCAGGGACTGGCAGGTTTCTACCGTCTTATGAGAAGTGAAACCAGGCACAAGCAGGAACCAGTTCAACCCTGCTTTTTACTGGCATAACGCCAGCATTCTGTGTTACTACCAACAGGTTCTACAGCCTGTTCCCAGCTGAGCATGGATGCTGCTGGTGAATACTGGTTTCAAAAGGACACAAATACATATGCTAATATTTTTTTTTAAGTATTTTGGTTTTACATGAAGTTATACATTTTTATTTAAGTGATTAAAAACATACCAATATTTTAATTAATAAATTAAAAACAATTAACTATAATTAAATTAATAAACTAATCAATAGTTTTTAAGATTTCAATCAAACTCTTACTGCTAAAATTATCCTTTTCAAACCGTGAGGCTTTTCTCACACTTGTTTGAATTTTGACCTTGTAGGTTTTCATTCCAACTATTCAAGGCACAGTAACTTAGTCATATAAAATTCCCATATTTAGTTTCATTCGGGATTCCTGCATATTACTGGATTGCTTCTGCTTTCTTCTACTGATGAGTAGATTATTGAGTCCTGTTTTTAAAGACCCAGGTTATCCATGAAGAACTCCCTCCAACCCAAGGCTGCCTCTTTCATTTCAGCCTAAAATGCCATACAGGAACATGTACTCCTGAATAGATTAATTGATTTTGGAGTACAAACAGATAAACCTCAACATCACTTTAACTGATCCAGGATATTTAGTTCTTTGCGGCAAAACGGATATAGCTAATTGGTGTGAAAGGCAGTTGTGCTTTGTACCATTAATATCTTGTCCATTTCTGTCTGAAGTCTAACCTCCTTCCTGTGGTATAGGAACTCGAATAGAATTGAGAGTTGGTAAAGATTAGTTCAGGACGCACAATCTCTACTTCGCATTATATACTACAGTTAATGCATTTATTAGTCATTATCTATGTATGCCAGACACATTACAGGTGCTATAAAGAATGAATGAATTATAAATCAGAAGAAACAATTTTACTTCAAGTATATGTATATTTTCTCAAATAGATATAGAATATTCTCACAAGTTCTGTTTATACTGTAATTTTTAAATGCGTCGAAAATAAAAAATAAGGTCTAGGTTGCAAATAAACTATAATAAATAAAGGAAAGGAAGCTTAAGTCTAGATCCCCAATGTAAATATCCTACTGTATACTTTTTTATGTATAAAACCACATTTGAAATGTTTTCTTTGTAATAAAAATGAATCAGAATCATATAACTTCCCCCACCAAAAGAACTGGACCTTGCTTCTGGTTTCAAAGAATGCAATATTCTTTTTTGTTGCAGGAGATACTGTGAAGGCTCTCAAAAAGTCTCCTGGTGTATGTTTAGTAAACAATTTTCAGAGTAGAATGTTTCACATGGATGTTTAAGATGATATATTTCCATAATTTACAGATATTTATAATTCTTTCCACCACTAAAATAAACCACATTTCTACAATATTTAACATGTTAACATGAATATTTTAAACAGAGTCTAAAGTATCTTTTCTTTTCCTCTTCCTAGCTTTTTTTTCCTTTTTAAAAAATTAATTATCTGCTTTACCATTTTACCCAATGTTTTTCCTGCAAGAAAAACAGCATGGTGGAAATAATATGAGTTTCTGGCACCAGATAGAGCTCAATTCAAATCACATGTCAACTCCTCACACACTATGTGACATTGGCTTCCATTTCTTCTACTAGAAAGAACGCAGCACATAAAGAGAATTCAAGACAGGATCTTTTTCCTCCTGACTGATATATTAATATGCTTTAATTTTTTGTATAGTTCAAATCTTCTCACTGCCACCCTTGACACTAGTTTTGACAAAAAGAATACCTGTTGTTTGTACATTCTTTCTTTCCTACAATCTTAATTAACTGGCTTTAATGTTATTTCACTACTAAATTCACAGGCCAAGTTTTGCTGTGATGAAAACAGAGACTATGGTTTCCCTACCCTTTTCACTGGAAACTTCTAAGTCTCTTTGCTCTAAATAAGTCCATGGTTTTTCAGAATAATACATTTAAAAATTACTTCATACGTAATATCTAAAAAGTGACATCACTCATTGATATAATCGCTTAGTAAACATACCTAAAGAAATGTTTCAGAAGTCGTAATACGTAGTATTACACCATGGAATTATGCCATGAAATAATACCAATACCCCAGAGGTGTTTACTAAAAGCTAGATAGGCTTCCAAGTTTTGGATGACCTAGACGATTATATTAGCAATCACATTCAGGCAGCTACTTTGAGGTGTTTCACATACATCATTTACTCACTTTAAGAAATCTAAAAAAGACCTTTAATTAACCAATTGTATTAGTGAGAACAGTAGGTTTCAGACTTTGGAATATCAGAGTGGAGGGAGTTTAAATCCCATTTCACATCATTCAGGAGCAAACCACTGCCTAGAGCAGCACGAGACATGATACTGTGTCACGTTTAGGTAAAGGGAGTCTGCAGTGCCACTGTAGGCCCAGGGCCTTCCTTGGCTTCAGCAGGATGTAGAGAAATAGGAAAGCCCCTTAGGATGAACAAGAAAGGTAGCTGAGAATTAAGGATCAGTATGTCTGCTAGGAGACCATCTCGGTGCGGGTTCAGGGGGATCCTAATGCAGAGACAGAGATGGACAGTGGGAAGCAGAGGTCCAGCTGAAGGACGATGGTGACCATCATCCAGAGCTGAGGCATCCTGCACAGGCTGGAGAGACTGGCCGAGGTCTTAGCAGCAATTACATTAATAACCATATCAAGAGAACAGAAGGGAGCAAATACACCAGATATCTTGCCACATAAGTTTCCCCTTGCACCCAGATGCCCAGGAGAAAAGTTAAGAAAATCAGAGAATACTGAAAGAGAGTTGGAACTTAGAATTTATTGAATACATAATTGACCACAAGAGGCTGTTTTAAACTGAAAGAGACTAACCTTGAAATGCTGAGACTAATTTTTTTCCCCTCCTGGGAGAGAGAATAGCAGCCCATGGTAAGTTAAGTTCCCTAAAGAGAAACAAAGTCAAATTTCTGCATATTAAATTTTAAATATGAAAATTTTGACAGCCCCTTCCCTCAGTGCTTTTAAATTTACTTCCCTCCAATGGAACTTGTCCTGGACAAGCCATCAAGGCCTCTGCCATCTTTCTGAAGGAAGTTTCTCCTTGGACAGTCCCTGATGAAACAGGAGTCTCCTTACAAATGGGTAGCAATATGCTAATGTAAGACCTTGCCCTTGGCCCCTACCTAATTGCATCAGGGCATATCAGACCTTGAAGCAGCTAATTTCTGAATTAATGGCCTGTGAGGAGTCAGGTACAAAGGATCCATATAAGCAAGGATAATATATTGAACCAATCAGATTCTCTCACCACAGGATGACAGTTGGATGGATCAAGGGCAGAAGCAGCATCAAAAGTGAAAAAAGGGGGGCTTCCCTGGTGGCGCTAGTGGTTGAGAATCTACCTGCTAATGCAGGGGACACGGGTTCGAGCCCTGGTCTGGGAAGATCCCACATGCCGCGGAGCAACTGGGCCCGTGAGCCACAACTACTGAGCCTGCGCGTCTGGAGCCTGTGCTCCGCAACAAGAGAGGCCGCGATAGTGAGAGGCCAGCGCACCGCGATGAGGAGTGGCCCCCGCTCGCCGCAATTAGAGAAAGCCCTCGCACAGAAACGAAGACCCAACACAGCCAAAATAAATAAATAAATTAATTAATTATTTTTAAAAAGTGAAAAGAGGAAAGGAGGAAAACAGTGTTCAGATACTATTGAGTGACATAAGTGATGGCTGTGGTAGGTAGAATAATGACCTTCCAAAGATACTCACATCCTAATCTCTAGAACCTGTGACTATGTTGTTACATGGCAAAGGGGAATTAAGTTTGCAGAAGAAGTTTTGCTAATCAGCTGCACTTAAAGAGATTATCCTGTATTGTCCTGGTGAGTACAATGTAATCACAGAGGTCCTAAAAATGGAAGAGGAAAATGTAACCATGCAACAGAAAACCAGAGAGATGGCAGCGTGAGAAGAAATCAGCCCGTGTCGCTGGCTTTCAAGAGGGAGGAAAGGGGCCATGAGACAAGGAAAGGACTTCTGATCTATAGCACCGTAACATACTAAATCTGTGTTATGCCAATAAATATATAGTAATTTGTCACACTAACAAGAGAAAACTAACACAGTGAGTTAGCTGTGAAGAGCCCCCAGCTGAGAGGCAAACAATACTCAGCCTTTGGGGCTGCCTTGGCTCTGGACCTTCCCTTCCACTGCCCAAACTATCTTCTAAATGCCTTGAATTCTTGCTGAAACCCAGGCTCTTCCTGAGTTCCCCTAAATGTACTACCTTTATTTGTCTTTTAAGGGTAGTTCCATGATACACTCCCCAAGTGATTCACTTTGCCAAAAACTAAAAATGCTAAGAAGCATTTTTGTAAGTTGTGATTAACATTATTTATTAATTACTACTTTGCGTGTCCATTTCATTAGTCGCCAGATTCATTTCACTGAAATGAAAAATGAGCTCTATCGTGAGAAATGCACAATTTCCGTTAGACTTTATGATATAATGAAATTATCTCAGAACTCCCATTATAACCTTCATAATTGTGTAGGATTCTGAAAAGAAATTTTAGACAGAAGAGCTGAAAATATAAAGAATAGATGGCACACTGTATAAAAATATATATGAATTGGGTGAATAAATATGATTCCACCTCATAATAATGAAAGGTGGGATTAAGAGAAAATGTTACAATATAACCCTCATCATCATTCTAACTTCACTATCTTTATTGGGTAAATTCATGTAACTTCAATACTAATGCAGGCAGGAAAAGAGATTCACTGTCCCCTCAACTGCTTTAGATATTCACAAAATCAGTTTTACTTTTAGTTGAACTTTGCAATGTGGGATGGTTTTTTTTTTTTTTTTTTTTATTGTGTTCCATGGGCTTGTGAAATACATGTTCCCTAGCAACTTAGACTGTCTTGTTTCTAAAAGACGCATTAACACAAAAGTATGCTATAATTTTCTTTCTTGGTCACTTTCAAGGATGAAAGTTCCCTTAAGAAATTTTACAATTCAAAAGTAAAATCTTGGGCTTTCCTGGTGGCGCAGTGGTTGGGAATCCGCCTGCCAATGCAGGGGACGCAGGTTCGAGCCCTCGTCCGGGAGGATCCCACATGCCGCCGAGCAATTGAGCCCGTGCGCCACGGCTGCTGAGCCTGCGCTCTGGAGCCTGCGAGCCACAGCTACTGAAGCCAGCGTGCCACAACTGCTGAAGCCCATGCGTCTGGAGCCTGTGCTCCGCAGCGGGAGAGGCCACCACAGCGAGAGGCCTGCGCAGCGCAACGGGGATTAGCCCCCGCTCGCCGCAATTAGAGAGGGCCCACGTGCAGCAAAGAAGACCCAACACAGCCAAAATTAAAATAAATAAATTTATTTAAAAAACTAAATAAATACAGTCTTTCTTTTAATTTATCATAAATCTCATCATCATCTAAGCTGGCCAACACAGAGAGATGTTGAGATATGGGAAGAGCCCTTTATCTAAGATAAAGAGTAACTAGTGACACTAAATCGGAATTGATGTTGGAATACATTTTACCAAAAACAAAGAAAAAAAAAACAACACCTACCTTCCTCCTTTGAAAATTAGCTGAATTTTAAAAAGTGAACTTTGCCATAAAAAATATGCAGTGTTTCCTAGTTAACCCCTAAGCTCTTCAAACTCTCTCCTCTTCCCCTTTGATTAAAAAAGTGAATAACGCAATCTCTTAAACAAAAGTCAAGCTTTTAAAATGCATTAGTTCTATTATACTGTCAGTTACGTCAGCTAACACAGTTGGGTAAAAAAGGAATGCCAACACCAACTGCTGAAATATATTAATCCAATACAGTTTGTGTAAATTTATGAAGATATAAGTGCTCATCTCATAAGATGAAAGGCATTATATTAACATCATTAAAAGAATCAGATCTGATAGTCTACAACTTCATTTTAGGTAAATTACAGCACCCCCCTCCCTTTTTTTTCTTTCCCCAATAACCTAGTTTTGTTTTGTTTTGTTTTTTAATTGGGGTATACGTGCTTTACAATGTTGTGTTAGTTTCTGCTGTACGATGAAGTGAATCAGCTCTACGTACACATATATCCCCTCCCTCTTGGACCTCCCTACCCCACCATACTACCTTTGAAATTTTTATAGCTTCAGATTTCTATTTTGCTACCTTTAAGCATATGCAAACATCATCTAACATATAAGTATCATGTTTATTATGTATTTCCTACTTCTCTTAACCACAATGTTAGTGTCAAGAGGACAGAGACTTTTGCCCATTTTGTTCACTGGTACAGTCCAGCACATAGTATAGTGCCTGGCATGCAGTGAGCACTCAGTAAATACTGATGGCATGAATGACTGAATGGACAGTGACACTGGTACTACGTCAGGCTTTTCTAGGAATGTGAATGCTTACTATAACGAGGGCTTCCTTGCATTTTAAAATCAATATCTACTCTGAACCAAAAACAAACGACGCTATGTAAGGACCTGTGCAGTTACATAATGAAATATAAACACAACACCTAAATGATAATTAGATTCTAATAATAAATACACAAAATAAAGAAATGATCAATATGAGGAAGAGTATTAGAGGTACAGAAAATTGTGTTGTCAGAATTCAGAGGAAATTAAATCACATGGGTTATGATAGTCAAAAACATGGTAAAAGATGGTATTACAGCCACACTTCAGATGCAATGTGCATTAATAAGGAGAGAAAGAAATCTGAATGTGTGTGATACAAGGAATTATTGGACAATATTGAAAAGCAAATTGAGATACTATTATGAAGAGCTATAAAATTCAGGGTATTGGTTTGTATTTTACTATGGAGTCAACGCCAAGCTGTTTTAGACTGACTCCTAGCTCAGAACTTCCAGTGCCTATTACAGCAATTAGTACATAGGAAGAACTAAAACTATAACATGGGCTTGTTTACTACAAACATCATCCAAATATATATATATATATATATATATATATATATATATATACACACACACACACACACACATACATATACATACACACGTAATTATGTACATATATGCACATACGCATATACAATATATCTTGTTCTCAGATTTACAGTGCATGCTTTTCCTGTGATAACTACATTAAACAGGCATTCTAACATCAAACACAAGAGTTTGATAATACTTGCCCTACTCCTTCTATTCATTCTATTTGATATGATATAGCTTCTTAGCTGGGACAGCATCATGTTTCAAATGGGACATTATCTTGAGGAAGATTATTTAGGAAGAATTAAGTCAGAATTGACGACCCTTCCACAGCATATACTACTACTTGCCCTAGGTCCTAGTAACAAGAATTTGATGGTGACACTTTTGAGCAACATACTAAAAATGTAACAAGGAACAGAACAAGTGACAACCATAAACATGCCTGTTCACTTTCTCCATACTACACATAGGAACAGGTGATTACTTTTAACCAAAAATACAAGTTAAATACCAGGGGTCATTGCTGGATAGGGAAAATAACTCTAACAAAGACTAAGGTGAGCATGAAAAAGATTCACATCAAGAATTCTTCAGGGCTTCCCTGGTGGCGCAGTGGTTGAGAATCTGCCTGCCAATGCAGGGGACACGGGTTCGAGCCCTGGTATGCGAAGATCCCACATGCCACGGAGCAACTGGGCCCGTGAGCCACAATTACTGAGCCTGCGCGTCTGGAGCCTGTGCTCCGCAACAAGAGAGGCCGTGATAATGAGAGGCCCGCGCACCGCGATGAAGAGTGGCCCCCGCTTGCCGCAACAAGAGAAAGCCCTCGCACAGAAACGAAGACCCATGCAGTCATAAATAAATAAATTAAAAAAATTTTAAAATAAACCAGCAAAGTTTCACTTCAATGTGATTCTTTGCTTTAAAAAAAAAAAAAAAAAAAGAATTCTTCAGTTTTTAGGCTGGAGACATCTCACACATATGGTAAGTTTTAAGTTTCTCTTAGAATACTTAGAATTAAAACAACAAAAATATTAAGAATATTAAGATATGTATAAAAGCTACCTACTTGGCTTTTTGTTTGTCTTTAATTCCAGAAGTAACTTATTAAACTATCTTGTTTCGGGCTTCCCTGGTGGCGCAGTGGTTGAGAATCTGCCTGCCAATGCAGGGGACACGGGTTCGAGCCCTGGTCTGGGAAGATCCCACATGCCACGGAGCAACTAGGCCCGTGAGCCACAATTACTGAGCCTGCGCATCTGGAGCCTGTGCTCCGCAACAAGAGAGGCCGCGATAATGAGAGGCCCGCGCACCGTGATGAAGAGTGGCCCCCACTTGCCGCAACTAGAGAAAGCCCTCGGACAGAAACGAAGACCCAACACAGCCATAAATAAATAAATAAATAAATAATTTAAACTACCTTGTTTCCCTTTAAATATCTGGAGCTGTATATGAATTGTGTATGTATTTTGACCAGAAAATGCATATGCAATTAAAAGTAAAAGAGATCATACTAGATTTTATTAAAATTAAATTGAAAAATAATTAACCACAGGCTGAGTGAGTGGCTTGTTTAATGTCCCTAACCCCAAACGACCTAAATTCATTTCACTGCCAACAAAAGAATTTTAAAAAGCAGCAGTTCAATTTGCCCTTAACCATCATACCTTATTAACAAATGGCTTTTCTAAAGTAAAATTGCTAGGTATCAACGCTGAGATGCAATTTTTTACAACTTTGTATTCATTTAAAGAATTTCCGACATTTATTCTTACCTCAAATTCTTCAGTTTTTCGAGAGCTGTTTTGCAACCTCAGCACTACGGACATTTTCACCAGATAATTCTTTGTTGTGGGGTGACGCCCTGTGCACTATGGGATGTTTAGCAGCATCCTCAGCCTCTACACACTAGATGCCAGGAGCACTCACCCCCTCTCCCTCCAGCTGTGATAATCACAGATGTTCCCAAGTATTGACAAATGTCTCCTGGGGGACAAAACTGCCCTCAGCTGAGAACCACTGCTCTAGATATAAAGACATTAATGAAGTCTTCAGGAAAAAAAAGCAGCAGCTCTATGTTGCATATTGAGAGTGCACAGTAGCAAATAATGAATGGTCTTTTATGCCATTCATCTTCATTCTAGAGAAGAAGCCAACACTTGGCTACATCACTTACGAGTTTTTAGCTTCCCTTTCCTCTGTGCAGCTCACAGGCAAGAAAACAGCATAGCCACTACCCATCACTCTCTCTGTAATTAGTATTACCAAACCATCTGATTTCTATTTGGGGAAATAATAACTAATAATTCATCCTTCAAGTGCGAGCATAACTTAAAGTGTTAATTACTGATTGCTAATGGAACAGATTTGTAAGGTAAAAACTTTTTAATAGTCTTTCACCATTCATGTTTGTGAAACAATAGTACTTCACTTAAAAATCTGTTAATAAAATACTGAAAGTCACCCTAAGATTAGAAATCCCCTTAGAGTTTATTCTGTACCTTTGAAAATGAATGTAATTAACCACTGTCTTAAAAAAATAGCTTCTTCTTTAAAATCTCCAGTAGGTGGGTAAAGGGGGTCCACAGTCTCTACTGACAGTACATTCTGTAGTCAAGTAGATTTCCTTCTACTAAGAAAAAAAAAGTGTTTTTCCCCTCAAAATAATAACAATCTCAGGTTGCTGACATAACTGTGGTAACTGATTTAGTTGCAACATATCATCATTGAGGGAATAAGGCAACTCTAAATAAAACCAGAAAATGTGAAATAAAAATAAATAGCTTTATTTGAAAAGTAATTATATTACCTTTATAAAATAGTTATATTACTTTTATAAAGTAATATTACTTTTACAAAAGTAATATAAATATAAAGCTACATTTTTTAAAGTAATAAGCATTTAACTTCTTCATAGCATCTATTATTGCTCTCACATTTCTTGTTACACTCCCTTTTACCCCTGTTACATTTCTATAAGGAAGGGAGAGTGTTACCATTTACCTCAGTTGACAAGCAGGTAAAGAGAAATCTAATATCATCCAGCTACTTAACAGAGTAGAAAAGAAGATTCCCCAACCCTGTTGCTGCCTCTGCATCTTGCTGATTCCCTAATCACAATCCCCAATGATTAATTATATTCTGTTTTACAGTATCTTTTTTTTGTAAACAGATTAATAGATTAAACTCTCTACCACCTAGAAAATGAATATTCTATTTACATAAAGATGGCATGACCACAATGTCAAAGTCAAAGCATCAGTCTGTTAATCCCATGAGTTACTAATGAAAAGAAATTCTTCACTTAATACAGAAACCATTAATTATGTTATAGAAACCATTAATTATGTAAATACTAACTTAATTAAGAGCTCTGAATGCTCAATATTTAGACACATTTCATATTTACATCTTTGAGAGCATATTAAAATATGAAGGTACTGATTTCAACATAACTTTAACTTATGAAGTCATAATAGTGAATCAAAAGCCAGGAAATTCTATGATAATACCTTTGAAGAATGATTCTACTTCAAAAATAAACTTCCAGGAAAAATTAATCAATAAATTTCTTAAATATTTTTACACATTCTAGACTAACATGTTAGAAATGCAGACAGAATTTACTTTTAAGATGAAAGTCTTGGGAGGAAGAACCAAGATGGTGGAGTAGAAGGACATGCTCTCACTCCCTCTTGCGAGAACACCAGAATCACAACTAACTGCTGAACAATCATCGACAGGAAGACACTGGAACTCACGAAAAAAGATACCCCACATCCAAAGACAAAGGAGAAGCCACAATGAGACGGCAGGAGGGGTGCAATCACAGTAAAATCAATTCCCATAACTGCTGGGTGGGTGACTCACAGACTGGAGAACACTTAGACCACAGAAGTCCACCCACTGGAGTGAAGGTTCTGAGCCCCACGTCAGGTTTCCCAACCTGGGGGTCCAGCAATGGGAGGAGGAATTCCTAGAGAAACAGACTTTGAATTTGAAGCCTAGTAGGAAATGATTGCAGGACTTCGACAGGACTGGGGGAAACAGAGACCCCACTCTTGGAGGGCACACATAAACTAGTGTGTGCATCAGGACCCAGGTGAAGGAGCAGTGACCCCAGGGGAGACTGAACCAGACCTACCTGGTAGTGTTGGAGGGTCTCCTGCAGAGGCAGGGGGTGGCTGTGGCTCACCGTGGGGACAATGACGCTGACAGCAGAAGTTCAAGGACGTACTCCTTAACATGAGCCCTCCCAGAGTCTGGCATTAGCCCCACCAAAGAGCCCAGTTAGGCCCCAGTGTTGGGTTCCCTCAGGCCAAACAACCAACAGGGAGGGAACATAGCCACACCCATCAGCAGTCAAGCGGACTAAAGTTTTACTGAGCTCTGCCCACCAGAGCAACAGTCAGCTCTACCCACTACCAGTCCCTCCCATCAGGAAACTTACACAAGCCTCTTAGATAGCCTCATCCACCAGAGGGCAAACAGCAGAAGCAAGAAGAATTACAATCCTGCAGCCTGTGGAACAAAAACCACATTCACAGAAAGATAGACAAGATGAAAAGGCAGAGGGCTATGTACCAGATGAAGGAACAAGATAAAACCCCAGAAAAACAACTAAATGAAGTGGAGATAGGCAACCTTCCAGAAAAAGAATCCAGAATAATGATAGTGAAGATGATCCAGGACCTCGGAAAAAGAATGGAGGCAAAGATCGAGAAGATGCAAGAAATATTTAACAAAGACCTAGAAGAATTAAAGAACAAACAAACAGAGATGAACAGTATAATAACTGAAATGAAAAATACACTACAAGGAATCAATAGAAGAATAACTGACGCAGAAGAACGGATAAGTGACCTGAAAGACAGAATGGTAGAATTCACTGCTGCGGAACAGAATAAAGAAAAAAGAATGAAAAGAAATGAAGACAGGCTAAGAGACATCTGGGACAACATTAAACACAACAACATTCGCATTATAGGGGTCCCAGAAGGAGAGGGAGAGAGAAAGGACTTGAGAAAATATTTGAAGAGATTATAGTTGAAAACTTCCCTAACATGGGAAAGGAAATAGCCACCCAAGTCCAGAAAGCACAGCGAGTCCCATACAGGATAAACCCAAGGAGAAACATGCCAAGACACATAGTAATCAAATTGGCAAAAATGAAAGACAAAGAAAAATTATTGAAAGCAGTAAGGGAAAAATGACAAATAATATACAAGGAACTCCCATAGGGTTAACAGCTCATTTCTCAGCAGAAACTGTACAAACCAGAAGGGAGTGGCATGATATACTTAAAGTGATGAAAGGGAAGAACCTACAACCAAGATTACTCTACCCAGCAAGGATCTCATTCAGATTCGATGGAGAAACTAAAAGCTTTACACACAACCAAAAGCTAAGAGAATTCAGAACCACCAAACCAGCTCTAAAACAAATGCTAAAGGAACTCCTCTAAGAGGGAAACACAAGAGAAGAAAAGGACCTACAAAAACAAATGCGTAACAATTAAGAAAATGGTCAGAGGAACATACATATCGATAATTACCTTAAATGTGAATGGATTAAATGCTCCAACCACAAGACACAGGCTTGCTGAATGGATACAAAAACAAGACCCATATATATGCTGTCTACAAGAGACCAACTTCAGACCTAGGGACACATACAGCCTGAAAGTGAGGGGATGGAAAAAGATATTCCATGCAAATGGAAATCCAAAGAAAGCTGGAGTAGCAATACTCATATCAGATAAAATAGACTTTAAAATAAAGAATCTTACAAGAGACAACGAAGGACACTACATAATGATCAAGGGATCAATCCAAGAAGAAGATATAACAATTATAAATATATATGCACCCAACATAGGAGCACCTCGATACATAAGGCTAACATCTATACATAACTGCTAACATCTCTAAAAGAGGAAATCAACAGCAACACAATAATAGTGGGGGACTTTAACACCTCACTAGCACCAACGGACAGTTCATCCAAAATGAAAATAAATAAAGAAACACAAGCTTTAAATGACACAATAGACCAGATAGATTTAATTGATATTTATAGGACATTCCATCCAAAAACAGCAGATTACACTTTCTTCTAGAGTGCACACGGAACATTCTCCAGGATAGATCACACCTTCGGTCACAAATCAAGCCTCAGTAAATTTAAGAAAATTGAAATCATATCAAGCATCTTTTCTGACCACAACGCTATGAGATTAGAAATCAATTACAGGGAAAAAAACGGAAAAAACACAAACACATGGAGACTAAACAATACGTTACTAAATAAACAAGAGATCACTGAAGAAATCAAACAGGAAATCAGAAAATACCTAAAGACAAATGACAATGAAAACAGGATGATCCAAAACCTATGGGATGCAGCAAAAGTAGTTCTAAGAGGGAAGTTTATAGCTATACAAGCCTACCTCAAGAAACAAGAAAAATCTCAAATAAACAATCTAAACTTACACCTGAAGGAACTAGAGAAAGAAGAACAAACAAAACCCAAAGTTAGCAGAAGGAAAGAAATCATAAAGATCAGAGCAGAAATAAATGAAATAGAAACAAAGAAAACAATACCAAAGATCAATAAAACTAAAAGCTGGTTCTTTGAGAAGATAAACAAAATTGATAAACCATTAGCCAGACTCATCAAGAAAAACAGGGAGAGGACTCAAATCAATAAAATTAGAAATGAAAAAGGAGAAGTTACAACAGACACCGCAGAAATACAAAGCATCCTAACAGACTACTACAAGCAACTCTATGCCAATAAAATGGACAACCTGGAAGAAACAGACAAATTCTTAGAAAGGTATAACCTTCCAAGACTGAACCAGGAAGAAATAGAAAATATGAACAGAACAATCACAAGTAATGAAATTGAAACTGTGATTTAAAATCTTCCAACAAACAGAAGTCCAGGACCAGATGGCTTCACAGGTGAATTCTATCAAACATGTAGAGAAGATCTAACACCCATCCTTCTCAAACTCTTCCAAAACATTGCAGAGGAAGGAACACTCCCAAACTCATTCTATGAGGCCACCATCACCCTGATACCAAAACCAAACAAAGATAGTACAAAAAAAGAAAATTACAGACCAATATCACTGATGAATATAGATGCAAAAATCCTCAACAAAATACTAGCAAACAGAATCCAACAACACATTAAAAGAACCATACACCACGATCAAGTGGGATTTATCCCAGGGATGCAAGGATTCTTCACTATACGCAAATCAATCAATGTGATACACCATATTAACAAACTGAAGAATAAAAACCATATGATCATCTCAATAGATGCAGAAAAAGCTTTCGACAAAATTCAACACCCATTTATGATAAAAACTCTCCAGAAAGTGGGCATAGAGGGAACCTACCCCAACATAATAAAGGCAATATACAACAAACCCACAGCAAACATCATTCTCAATGGTGAAAAACTGAAAGCATTTCCTCTAAGATCAGGAACGAGACAAGGATGTCCACTCTCACCACTATTATTCAACATAGTTTTGGAAGTCCTAGCCATGGCAATCAGAGAAGAAAAGGAAATAAAAGGAATACAAATTGGAAAAGAAGAAGTAAAACTGTCACTGTCTGCAGATGACATGATACTATACATAGAGAATCCTAAAAATGCCACCAGAAAACTACGAGAGCTAATCAATGAATTTGGTAAAGCTGCAGGATACAAAATTAATGCACAGAAATCTCTTGCATTCCTATACACTAATGATGAACAATCTGAAAGAGAAATTAAGGAAACACTCCCATTTACCATTGCAACAAAAAGAATAAAATACCTAGGAATAAACCTACCTAAGGAGACAAAAGACCTGTATGCAGAAAACTATAAGACACTGATGAAAGAAATTAAAGATGATACCAACAGATGGAAAGATATACCATGTTCTTGGATTGGAAGAATCAATATTGTGAAAATGACTATACTACCCAAAGCAATCTACAGATTCAATGCAATCCCTATCAAATTACCAGTGGCATTTTTTACAGAACTAGAACAAATCATCTTAAAATTTGTATGGAGACACAAAACACCCCGAATAGCCAAAGCAGTCTTGAGGGAAAAAAACGGAGCTGGAGGAATCAGACTCCCTGACTTCAGACTATACTACAAAGCTACAGTAATCAAGACAATATGGTACTGGCACAAAAACAGAAATACAGATCAATGGAACAGGATAGAAAGCCCAGAGATAGACCCACACACCTATGGTCAACTAATCTATGACAAAGGAGGCAAGGATATACAATGGAGAAAAGACAGTCTCTTCAATAAGTGGTGCTGGGAAAACTGGACAGCTACATGTAAAAGAATGAAATTAGACCACTCCCTAACACCATACACAAAAATAAACTCAAAATGGATTCGAGACCTAAATGTAAGACTGGACAATATAAAACTCTCAGAGGAAAACATAGGCAGAACACTCTTTGACATAAATCACAGCAAGATCTTTTTTGATCCACCTCCTAGAGTAATGGAAATAAAAACAAAAATAAACAAATGGGACCTAATGAAACTTCAAAGCTTTTGCACAGCAAAGGAAACCATAAACAAGACAAAAAGACAACCCTCAGAATGGGAGAAAATATTTGCAAACGAATCAACGGACAAAGGATTAATCTCCAAAATATATAAACAGCTCATGCAGCTCAATATTAAAGAAAAAAACAACCCAATCCAAAATGGGCAGAGGACCTAAATAGACATTTCTCCAAAGAAGACATACAGATGGCCAAGAAGCACATGAAAAGCTGCTCAACATCACTAATTATTAGAGAAATGCAAATCAAAACTACAATGAGGTATCACCTCACACCAGTTAGAATGGGCGTCACCAGAAAATCTACAAACAACAAATGCTGGAGAGGGTGTGGAGAAAAGGGAACCCTCTTGCACTGTTGGTGGGAATGTAAATTGATACAGTCACTATGGAGAACAGTATGGAGGTCCCTTACAAAACTAAAAATAGAATTACCATATGATCCAGCAATCCCACTACTGGGCATATACTCAAGAGAAAACCATAATTCAAAAAGACACATGCACCCCAATGTTCATTGCAGCACTATTTACAATAGCCAGGTCATGGAAGCAACCTAAATGCCCATCAACAGACAAATGGATAAAGAAGATGTGGTACATATATACAGTGGAATATTACTCAGCCATAAAAAGGAACGAAATTCGGTCATTTGTTGAGACGTGGATGGATCTAGAGACTGTCATACAGAGTGAAGTAAGTGAGAAGAGAAAAACAAATATCGTATATTAACGCATGTATGTGGAACCTAGAAAAATCGTACAGATGAACCGGTTTGCAGGGCAGAAGTTGAGACACAGATGTAGAGAACAAACGTATGGACATCAAGGGGGGAAAGCCGCGGGGGGGTGGGGATGGTGGTGTGATGAATTGGGCCATTGGGATTGACATGTATACACTGACGTGTATAAAATTGATGACTAATAAGAACCTGCTGTATAAAAAAATAAATAAAATAAAATTCAGAAATTAAAAAAAAAACAACTAAAAAAAAAAAGATGAAAGTCTTATAATAACAAGGTGACAAGCATCATTTCAACTCTCTTAGATGACAAGAGGGATACAATAGTCTCTGTTAACAAAAAGTTTGTATTTCCCTAACATCCTTCAATATAAGAAGACACAACACATTAAAACTGAAATAGAAGGGGAAATATGGAGCAATGTCAAATAATGTGGGTGAGATTTCAAAATGCATATATTGTTAACACTGGAAGAACAGCCATTGTACCCTACAGGGACATAAGAGGAGTCTGGGAGACTTACAAAACATCAAACAAAGCTGTAAGAAAGACCTGACATTATACATTGGGGGGAAAGGCACAGGAAAGAAAATGTAGCCTGTAATTTGTGTGATGTCCAAAGGCTGCAAATGTCTCTGCATTCAGCCATGGGGAGCAGAATATACAGAGCAAGTTAGGCCTTTCCTGTCCTTGGGCCTCAGGGCTAGGACGAGGGTGAGGCAAGTGAGGCAGCGAGAGCACAAAATTTTAGGAGCCCCTAACTCACTCTAAGGATCGTGCAAGTTTATGACCCTCAGAACAAGTGCGCCTCCTTAAAGTCTTCACCTTCAGTGCATCATGTGCCTCACCTCAGCCCAGGTTCTGCTAGTTCCCTATCCCCACCTGTTCCCTGCCAGGAATAAGAGACCTATTTGGAATGAGGAGAAACTCTACCTCTTCCCAAAATACGGTCTTCACATCTGCTTCCTAATACCAAATATGTTCTGCTCCAGGGCTCAAAGAGTTACCAAAGACTTAAATAACCAAGTGGAAATGATAACTATCAATCCCTTCCTTTTGTAATAAAAAGGAGTCTACAAGAAGGTCTCGGATTCCTAAAGGGAAAGGCGGGAGTGTGAATAAAATAGCACACAAAGGAGACAACTAACCTCCGGGATGACTGTAATTTGTTTCCACCGTTGTGGTTTGCTTTCCCCAGGGCAGAGGCAATCAAGTGCAGCAACTGAGGATTTCTGACATATTTGCAAAGTTCCATTTCCTTTTAATATAACTTTTTGCAGATTCAGCAAGGCGTTTTATAGAAAAAATAAAGAGCAGTTTCTATTCATCAATTTATTTTTAGAAACCTTTTGCATAAAGCAAATTCTTATTGTTATAGAAACCATTGATTTAGAATACCTGGTCATTTAGATACTGGTTGAAATTTTGGTATAACTTTATCATGAAATAATTTATTAATGTATTAAATGAAAAAATGGTTGCTAGTGAATGTTTTATGAACTTAACCTTGTTTCCAAAATATTAAGACCACTTTAATTTCTAAAATGTCATCTATTTATTAACATATGATTATCATCCTCTCCACTTGCCAGCACAACAGCTAAAAAAGTTTGTGTTTGTGTGTGTGTGTGTTTAAAAGTAATAAAATGCCCTCACTTTACTGAAAGAAATTGGAGAAGACATAAACAAATGGAAAGACATCCTGTGTTCATGGAACGGGAGAATTAATATTGTTAAAATGGCCATACTAACCAAAGCCATCTTTAGATTCAACACAATTGCCATCAAAATACCAAATGCATTCTTTACAGAAGTAGAAGAAATAATCCTAAAATTTGTTTGGAACCACAAGAGACCCCAAATAGCCAAACCAATCCTGAGAACAAAGAACAAAACTGGAAGTATTACACTTGCTGCTTTCAAACTATACTACAAAGCCATGGTAATGAAAAACAGTACAGTACTGGCACAAAAATAAACACATAGACAACTGTAACAGAATAGAGAGCCCAGAATTAAATCCCAGTACATACGATCAACTACTATTCGACAAGAGAGCCAAGAACACCCAAGGGGTAAAGGTTAGTCTCTTCAATGAATGATGCTGGGAAAACTGGAAAAACACATGCAGGACAGTGAAACTGGACCTCTATCTCACACCATTCACAAAAATTAACTCGAAATGGAACAAAGACTTAAATTAAGACCTGACACCATAAAAATCCTAGAAAACATAGGCAAGAGGCTCACTGATATTGGTCTTGGCAATGATTCTTTGGGCACAATGCCAACAGCACAAACAACAAAAGCAAAAATCATCAAATGGGACTACATCAAATTCAAAAGCTTCTGCACAGCAAAAAAAAAAAAAAAAAAAAAAACAATTAAAATGAAAAGGTAGCCTACAGAAGGGAGAAAAATTGGCAAACTAAATATCAGAAAGGGGTTAGTTTTTAAATATATTTTGCATATTAACACAACTTAATAACAACAATAACAAAAATAATCCAATGGAAGAAAAGGGCAGAAGAAAGAGAAATTTTTTCCAAAGAGGTCATCAAAATGAGCAACAGGCACATGATAAGATGCTCAACCTTATTAATCATCAGGGAAATGCAAATAAAAATCACAAAAAGCTATCACCTCACACCTGTTAGAATGGCTATCATCAAGTAGACAAGAGACAACAAGTGCTGGCACATACTGGTGAAAAAGTAATCCTTACACACTATTGGTGGGAAGTAAATTAGTCCAAAAACAATGGAAAACAATATGGAGGTTCCTCAAAAAATTAAAAATAGACCTACCATATGAACCAGCAATTCTGCTTCTGGGGATATACCCAAAGGAAAGAAAATAGGAGTTTGACGAGACATATGTACCTTCATGTTTATTTGCAGCACTATTCACAATAGCCAAGAAATGAAAACAACCCAAATGCCCATCAATGGATGAATGAATAAAAAGATGTAGTATATATACAATAAAATATTATTCAACCATGAGAAAGAAGAATATTCTGCCATTTTCAACAACATGGATGGACCTTGCGCACATTACGTTAAGTGAGATAAGCCAGACAAAGAAAGAAAAGTACTGTACGATATCACTTATGTGTGGAATCTAAAAAAATCAAACGTGTAAAAAAAAAAAAAAAAAACACAGTAAAGCAGAGGTTACCAGGGGAGAGGGGGCAGTGGGATAAAATTAATAGCATTTAAGAGTACAAACTTGTAACAAATACTAAAATAGTGATACGGATTTAATGTATGGTTTACTGAACACAGACGATAATATTGTACTATAAGTATGTAATGTGATAAATATCATTACAATGGCCACCATATTAAAAAATATAAATGTATCAAAGTAACATGATGTGCAACTTAAATTTACATGATGTCAAATTTATTCAATAAAAAGTAAACAAAAGTAATCCAATGTCTCCAAAAAATTCTATAATTCAAATTGTTTAAAAAATACATATATGTTTCATAATCTGCATTGCATTTTGCATTGCATTTTGTATTAATGTGTCTTTAATACATTTTTAGACATAGCTCTTCAAAAAATAGTACCTATCAGTGGAAGACTAGTAATCCTCCACTCTTTGTTCTGTCCTCTTCCACTGTGAGAGAGTAAGCGTATCATTACCCAGCTAAAGACTCCATTTCTCTGACTCCTTTCCAGTTAAGATGTGGCCATGAGAATAAGTTCTGACCACTAGAATGGGCGCAAGATGTCTTACCCTTACAGGGACTGTGTACCTGCTCTTCTAATCTCTCTCCCTTTGCATGATGGCTGGGAAATAAGGGCAACTGAGAGATCACCTTGGACCCAGGAAGGAAGCCACATGCTGAGGATGGCAGAGCCACTCTGCTGACCCTAGACTGCTCACCTCTAGATTGTCATATGAGAGAAAAATACACAGTTATCTTACCTCTTTGTTACATTGGTTCCACCTGTACCTCCAACTAATATAATACTATACCCTCAATTAATATAACAAATGAATGACATTTCTTGAGTTCTGATTATAGATCAATAAATATTTTACATGGATTATGTCAACTATGTCAGCAACACCATGAGGTTAATAAATAAACATCTTGGCTAGATCACAAAGCTATCAACTGTAAGAACTACAGGTATAATAGTCTTTAAGATTTTAAAAGGATATGCTGTAACATTCTATAAAAAATAATAAGTATATTTTCTTCAGTTAGAAGACCATGAAGACAAAATCAGGAAAAACTTCCTGTACAATTCGTAGCAATTCTTTCAACGGATATACACACAAAACCATTTCTGTGCACATGAACAATAATGGAAGTTTTTAAATACTGCATGCAAATTTACATCTTAGAATTTCCTTCTACATTTTTCTTTTTTAAAGAAACTCAAATGGAAATGTTCATGAGTAGATATTTGGTGGCAGAGCTTTCACTTCTTCTTTATATCTTTTATAAAAAGAGCAGTAGCACAACCAGATATATTAACCTTGTACCTAACTGAAGATCTGCTCACCTTCTCAAAATACAAGTGGTAATATAAAAAGGTAAAATATTAACATATATTCTAAAGCGTAACAAGACTCTTTTCATTGTTGGAGTTATATCCCATTTAGTAGTTGTATACCCTAGAACAAAAATTTAACCTTGCAAATAATTTCTTATTAAAGATGATGATATTCACTTCACAAGGTTGTCCTGAGGATTAATAAGATAATGGATGCAAAGGGCTTAGGACAGTGCTTGAACACTTGAACTAATTTAGAAAAAAAAAAAAAACGTAGTCCTCAGTTGTATTTAAAAGGTTCTAATATATTAAGTACTATACTAAGAAAAAGTATAATGCATTATCTCTTTCTCCTAATTTTATTTTTTCTTTCAATTTTTTGATAAATTTATTTATTTATTTGTTTGTTTGTTTGTTTATTTTTGGCCTCCTTGGGTCTTCGTTGCTGTGTGCAGCCTTTCTTTAGTTGGGCTGAGTTGGGGCTACTCTTTGTTGTGGTGCACAGGTTTCTCATTGCAGTGGCTTCTCTTGTTGCAGAGCACGGGCTCTAGGCGTGGGCTTCAGTAGTTGTGGCACACGGACTCAGTAGTTGTGGCTCGTGGGCTCTAGAGCTCAGGCTCAGTAGTTGTGGTGCATGGGCTTAGCTGCCCCGCAGCATGTGGGATCTTCCTGGACCAGGGCTCGAATCCGTGTCCCCTGCATTGGCAGGCAGATTCTTAACCACTGTGCCACCAGGGAAGCCCCTCTTTCCTCAATTATTTAATCTACTTTGTGGATGATCATACGCAACTGAGGGACATGTGTATTCTTCCAATACTTGATTAGAAATGGAAAAATACAATAAAAGATATCTTAAAACTTGAATGCATCAGGGCTAATAGTACTACATAAGCCTATTCATTCTTGATCTTTAACAGAAGTTAGTCAGGTACCTGGGCAAAATCTCTAATTTTTAAAGTTAAAGTACTGCTTTTATTCAATACTATATATCAGACTTCCCTGGGCTAATATTTTATGATGCTCAAAGTAATTTTCATAAAATTGCAAAGATGTCCTATTTTAGCTATGTTTGCTCATTGCAGCTGAGCCTGCAGGTAAAAAGCAAGATGTGCCCTGTGATGCCAGTAGAAACTACATTCAATAATTTGGGAATCATCATTTTTTAAATATTGAATTTCAACCCAAAACCTGCTAAATTCCTCTATTTATTGAACTTTTGATCCTCACCATGCATCTAACACCCCTAGTCTCAACACAAAGTTCACTCTCAACTCTGGCGTCCTTCAGCTAGTCTGCGCTTTAAGTTCCTGTGGCCAAAAAGAAATGCACCTCTGGGACTTCCCTGGTGGTGCAGTGGTTAAGAATCCTCCTGCCAATGCAGGGGACATGGGCTCGATCCCTGCTCCAGGAAGATCCCACATGCCGTGGAGCAACTAAGCCCGTGCACTACAACTACTGAGCCCGTGCTCCGCAACTAGTGGACCCACATGCTGCAACTACTGAAACCCGTGTGCTCTATGGCCCACGTGCTGCAACTACTGAGCCCGCGTGCTGCAACTACTGAAGCCCGCGCGCCTAGAGCCCATGCTCTGCAACAAGAGAAGCCACCGCAATGAGAAGCCCATGCACCGCAATGAAGAGTAACTCCCGCTCACCACAACAAGAGAAAGCCTGCACAGCAATGAAGACCCAATGCAGCCAAAAAAATTTTTTTTAATTAAAAAAAAAGAAATGCACCTCTTTTGCCCCCATCATGGACCACCTTCTCTCTGGGCAAAAAGAAAGAGGCATATGGACACATTTATCTATCTTCTTGTCCCCTAATACTTAAATTCTTCTTCCAACAGTAAATTCCTCTTTCCCTCCCTTGTTACATACATATAATTCTTTTATTTGTATTTTTTCTATCACTGTAATGAGGTACAATACCTCATAAAAGCAGCATTGTGGGGATTTTCTTCCATCCTGTCCATTCTATTTTGTTATCCTAATTTAGACAAGGCCATTTACTCATTCATCAATATTTACACTCTTCTTAGTCATCTACAACTTATAAAGCATAATGGACATCAGGTGAGACTTTTTTTTTTCTTAAAGCTTCATTGAAAAAAGCAGATTTGGCAAGAGAGGGTTCACGTATTAACACCAAAAGTAAAAAAAAGAGGTCAGCCAAGAAAGTGGTTTTTGAGGCTGATAAAACACTGAGGAGTAAAGAAGAGCTCCCAAAACCAGTTTATTTTTAATTTCAATCTGTCAATAAAAAGAGTTACATAACTTTTAACCAGAATCTGTCAATTCTCTTTTCTTTTTTTCTCATTCCACAAATGCCATCACTTTCATAGAGGCTTACTTATTACCCTACACACTTTCATATTCTAATTTATTTTCCCACAATGAATCATTGCAGATCCCAAACATCAGCTAACAGTAGCCTTCAGGCATCTTTGCACCTTCAAAAATGGAGATTTTGATTACTAGCATGTCAGTTCTCTGAGGAGAGGAACTGTGTCTCTGTCAACCCCTGGTAGCCTGCACAGTGCCTGGGACATGTTGTGTGCTCAATAACTGTTCATTAGAATTAATTCGATCATTGTTATTCACAAAGAACACTTTTCACTTCAAAATATATTCCTTATTTCATCTCATAAATATTGAAATTTACTCAACATATACTCTGAACCCTACAATTGTGTTATGAAGAGATTCTGGAATAATATTTTGAATCATATGCTTAGTAAGGTTTCTTTACGAATTCCTATTAATACATAGAGTAACCATTCATTCTAGTTTCTCCCAGAGAGGAATATTCACATATAAATATTCATGTAATAAATATTCACAGATCATACATGAAACCACTTTTATACCATTTCACCTCATTGATCCACCACATTTTTGGAAAACAAAACACCTCACTGCATCACTAAGAACACAAGATGAAGGTACTTTCAAATTGTTAGATTATTTACATTGAAATGAAAGCAGTGAGACTCTAAAGAAATGATGTTTAAAATTTAATAAATCTTACGGAAGCTATACATGTACATGCTCTTACCCAAGGAAAATGATCTATTTAAGATGCTACACAAATATTTACATGTTGCTATTATTATCAAAAATCATTTTAGAGTGACATTCATAGTCATTTCATAAATCATAAGAAAAACAATCTTTTATAGTGTCTCCTTTCCTTGCACAAAAGTCTGTACGACCCATCTCAGTGATTCACTCTAGCCTCTAGGCATGGCTATAAACATTGTAAACCACTTTTGAAAATAAAATCTACCCTTAAAGAATGAAGATATGTTCCCATTGAGGATATTCAAAAGAATCCCTCACAGGGCTTAAAGTCACCACTATACAAAAGATCCTAATATCCTCTGAAGACTGGAGGAAACAGGACACCCCAATTTGAATTTCAGGGATGACTATACATCATATGAACTCATGTAAGGGAAGGCTGTATATAAACTGTAAAGTGTGGTGAGAACACCTCACTAATTATTAGGGATGGCAATAACTAGCAGCACCAAAAGTCCCTCTCAGAACTTCATTATCAGATTCACATGAAAAACTGTCCTATTTATAACATAGAAAGACAGTTTCTTAGAGGAAAGAACTGCATGCAAATTAAAGAAATGATTAGTAAGTTTGGGGAGACTTTACTCACATCAACAAGCTGGTTGACTCCACTTGCAGTTTTTGCCAGGGTGACAAGGTCTTCCTGCATCTTATCCACCCATGACTTGATGCTGCAGAAATCAGAGAAGAGAATATTCTATCAGATCTCTCACAAAGTAAGGCCACAGACTGACATTCTATATGCACAGATTATCCGCAGATAATTCATTAAATTACCTTTAAGTCTTTCTCCTCCTTCCTAGCTCCTACTATACCTACCCACCCCCCCAGCCCACTTTTAAGTGACAAAACCAATGAACCTTTAGGGGTCAACCTCTTAGGATGCTAAAATATCCCCAACTCAAAAAGAGAAAAATGACAAATGAGGGTAAACGTTTGCTTAATTTTTATGAAAATGCCATTAAAAACAAGTTACTGAATGGAATATTCTAAACTAAACTTTATCCTTTAGGTTACAAGCCTTCATAATATAATACTAAGGGTGTGTTAAATGTAGAATATTTGAAAAATGCCAGAAAATGACAAATACTTTTAAATTTCTTATAATTCCAATACCCAAGTATAATCACTTAACATTTTGATGTATTCCCTTCAAGTCTTTTAAAACTCTTTCACAAGGTCAAGCACATATTATGTAAAATTCACATATCTTTTTTTCCATCAGTCACATGATAAATACCCTTCCATGTCATTACAGATATTTTATAAACACTGTACTTTAATGGCCACTTAATATTCCCTTATCTCTAAATCCCATAATATACTTGACCATCCTCCTTTTTTAAAAGATAACTAGAATGTCATCAGCTTTAATTGCTAAAAATTTCACTGCAACAAATATCTCAGTACACATTAAGCTTAAAAGTATTTCATTTCCTTAGCTAGACTCTTAGATTTGGAATTACTGGATCAAGGCTTAAGTTTTAAAGAAATGGTTTTGAGCATTAAAATTATGATTGAAGGTTCCAGTTCAAATCCTTTTCATGTACAGGTGAGCCTTGAACAATGTGGGGGGTTAGGAGTGCAAAGCCCCAGGCAGCTGAAAATCCGCAAATAACTTTACAGTCAGCCCTCCACATCCGCGGTTTGGCATCCACAGATTAAACCAATGATGGATCATGTAGTACTATACGTTAACTGAAAAACAATCTACTATAAATAGACTCACGAAGTTTAAACCCATGTTGTTCAAGAGACAATTGTATACACTTTAATGTAATGGAGATCTTAAAATACAAGCTATGGATATCAGAACATTTTAGAAAATTCTAAACTGATGGTCTATCTTATTTTTCCTGTCATTAGAGATTACCAAATACCACACAATTTTCCCCATTCTAATAAGTTAAATTTAATTTGCAATCCCTTCATATACTTCATTTATTCATCCTCATGTTGCAAAAAGACCTAAAGTGTGTGCCCTTTTCTGTCCATGCAAATATAAGAAAACACTAATAAGAACGATAGGAAATGATTTATATTGGAATTTGAACTTCTCTCTACATATATATGGTCTGTGTATCTATCATTGCTTATTTATTCTATTGTTTGGATTTTATAAATACTAAATGTTTTCCCTCCTTTTTTTTTTTGATTGACAGTGTGATTTATTCAGTTTCAGTATACTGCAATAGCATACAAATAATTTATACATTTAAAAGGTAACTCTTAGATATGTTCATTTGACAGTGAACATAAACTCTCAAATGAACATATCTACAATACAGAAACAGACTCAAAGGCATAGAGAACAGACCTGTGTCTGCCAAGGGGGAGGGGAGGTGGGGGGAGAGAAGGATTGGAAGTTTGGGATTAGCAGATGCAAACTATTATACTATACAGGACGGATAAACAACGAGGTCCTACTGTATAGCACAGGGAACCATATTCAATGTCCTGTGATAAACCATGATGGAAAAGAATATGAAAAAGGATATATATATGTATAACTGAGTCACCTCACTGTACAGCAGAAATTAACACAACATTGTAAATCAACTATAATTCAATAAAAAATTTTTTTTAAAAAGGTAACTCTTCTGTCATAAGAGAGCAAGCTGTAATTCAAGGACTGAAGCCGGTTTCCCCACCGCAGCGCGGGCTCTGTCCAGTCAGCATTCACACTGAACTGAGCCCCCTCTCTCCCGTCTGTCAGTCTTTTCAATGGAATGACAACAGGGCATAGTTTAAAAAATGTCAAGGAGCAGAAATCATATCTGCTGATCCCACCAGGAACCTCTAAAGGCACAGGTTCTTTAAAGCACGTTAGAGAATGAACCCGTCAGTGGGTGGACTCTGTGGAAGAACAACAACCTTGGTCCCTTCCCCCCTGTTCTCCAGAAGTGTGTTAGTGGCTCTCAAACGTTTCAGAAAAATTTACTATGAGGAAAATCACACCTTTCATGATTAGTATTTAAAAGGCACTTATGTACATTTTCCCTTAGGAAATTGGTTGAGCGATGAAGAGTAACACTGAACCATTCTCATCCTCAATGACCAACATTCTGGATCTAAAATGGTAGGCGGCTGCATCACCTATCTCAAGAGAGCCAGTTCTCATTATTCCGAGGCCTGGCCATGTTCACTGGTTTTACCGCACTGGTTTCTACCCCTCCAAGAATGGGGTAGAAAAGTGCTGTTTTGAAAATGAACTTTATATTTCATAAGTGCTTTGATCATGAGGATTTAACCACGTTTGTCTTCTCCTTAGACAAAAATTTCAATACTACTACAAGGTCATCAACCTTTTTTCTGATAAATTTAAATGTAACAGTATTAAACATTAAATGTGGAAAAAGTATAACATGGGGAAGGGATTTAAGTGAGGTACATACAGGAGACCATATAAAAGAGTAATGAGCTAAAAATCTAAAGAGGAAGAAGGAAAACTGAAAATCAGTCATGAAAAAGGATGAAATGCCTTAGAAGAAAACACAGAGGGGCTTGACTTACATGTGAAACAAACTAGTTGGTAAATGAAATAGATAAAAGCAAGGGGTACTTTCACACAAATGAAAATAAGGAAGAATATTTATTGAATCATGCTGTATGAATATGATTTTCAAAATGATTATCAAGAAACAAAAAATAAATAAACGGGAAAAGGGTGCAAAGTTAAGAGAAATTTCTAGAACCATTAAAATAAATGATGCACACCACATTATTCTAATATACTTTGTGCTACTTTTGGGCTGGTATATATATTTGAAAAATATTACGAATACTAAGTAATATTCATATTACTCTATTAGGTAAGTATAATTGTGATCCATTTTTACATTAAGAACAAAAAAATTACAGTAGGGGATGGGTAGGAGAAAAAAACATGGACATCATTTTCTAATTCAGATGAGACCCTTTCATTTCTCCAAGCAATCACTGAACAAAACCCAGAGAAAATGAATCATCTCTTCTCAAATATAATTGCCAACATTGACAAATAGTAAGAAGTGTTATACACGTTTTTGGCTGGAAAACTGAGAAACAAAGACTATATATGTAAAAAAATAAACTTAACTCCTGAATTCTGATTCATGCTAAACTGATCCAAAACGTGCTTTCTAACTTGACACCTGAGTGTACTGTCACTGCCAGTGTTCACTGGTGTGAACCTGTTTTGGCTGAAAAGCAATTTAGGGCCCGACCGGTCTTCTCTGCCCCACTGACAAGCTGTTAAGGACATAGTATAGGAACAAAGATTATTTTTTATAGACATGAGGTATTACCTGGTTTTCCTAAAATACATAAGCACTCTGCCTTTCATACCTGGAATTAGAAGATTATAATGGCTAGGAAATAAGCGAAGATCTCATTGATCATCAAAGTGAAAAATAACATAAGGGAAAATATTCACATGGACAAATTCTCCATCAGTCTTTCTCTTTCTAGGTAAATTGTCAACCACATACGCATAATCACTAAGCACTATTTTATTAAATGTCTCCAGAAGGCACTATAATATTTTGGAGAAAGTTACAGAGGATATAGTCTTTTCAGATAATAAGAAATGAACATAGCACTCCATGAGGAAGAATTTGCTGTTTCTTCTTTGTCAACAAGAACTAGTATCTGCTGGAGAAGATACTAAAAGCTGGCAGGGCAGAAACGAAAGATACATGCTTTACAATCTGGTTAGGTTTAAAACTGGGTCTGACAGGAAAGAGGCAGAAGAGAACAAGAATAAGGTAGTGTAGGGGAGGAAAAAGTACCTTTTCTTCTACCTTTCTGAATTCTTGACTGAGAACCTGTAACAAAAGACAGACTAATAAGTGAAATGCATACAAATTGATTTAAGTTTTACATGACACGGGAGGCTTCATAAGGAAATGAAGACCTGCCTCCCCCCCCAAAAATGGTTAAACCTGAGTGTCTTTATGCTAGGTTTGATGAAGTATAGAAAGATATGATGGGACAAAGAATATGAGCTAAGTATAGTAAACTGGGGGAAACTTAACAGAGACCATTCGTTCACATTTCTCTTTCTGCCCCATGTCTTCAGAGGTAAGGATGCTCCTTTCTCCCAGGTATAGGGGAGCAATGCTCACATGAGGGGAAGGTCACAAAGTCCTTCCTGCAGATGCCACTTCCCCAACGCCTTCAGCTTAAAATATTCAATAGGCTATGTAACCATATTTAGCCCATCCTGAATCCCATCAGTAGGACATGCTTCAGGAATCAGAAGAGTCACTTAAAGTTTATGAGATAGTTGTGTGGGGAGGTGGATAGAGGAGGCTTTCGACTAGTAGCTACTTAAAGTGAGATTTGAAGGACAAGTGGAATTTAAGAAAATCGAGAAGGGAAAGAAGTAACAACGAAGGCAGGGGGAATTTAAAACGTGGCATAGCAACCACAAGTAGTCTGTATGGCCGGAGTCCAAGGTTGTTCATCAAATGTATGGAATGGGGTCAGGAATGGTCAGGAAGAAATTCTGGCAAATAGTTGGCCAGACCCAGGGTCTTAAATAACATTCTGAAGCATTTAGATTGTGTCCTCAAAATAACGGAGAGATAATGGAAAATGTGAAGTTAGCGAGTAACAAGATTAAGGGTATATGAACATGATAAAATAATTTCTCTGATAGCCAAGTGGATGGTGGCTTAGAGGGAGAACAAAAAGTGAGGATGGAGGGGCTAGATAAGATGGAAGAAATGAGGAGGGTTCAAACTGGCTCAGTAGTAGCGAGAGTAGAGAGGGAAACAAAAGGGAGACCAAGTAGAAGAAACCAGCTCAACAAAACTCTGAAGGATGGATGGCAGGATTTCATGTACTACTAGATTTAAACAGTGAATGGGAGAAAGGATTTGCAGGTGACTCACGGAGTTCCTCAGTTAGACAATGATAGGAAATTTTGTTATAGAAAGTATAAAAGGAAGAACGAATTAGAGGGGATTGATGAGTTCGTTTTTATTGGTTCAGGTAGAGATGTTTTTGAGAGATTCACATATAGAAACCCAGTAGGCAATTGAATATACATAGATTTGAAGCTCTCAGAAGTTTCCATAGCATTTAAAGATCAGGTAGTTACAAAGGACAAAGGTAAATCAGTGTATGACTCCCAAAGGAGAGTTTATAAAGGGAGAAAGAAAATACACAGTAGCTAGAACTCTGGAAAATAACACTGAAAAAAGAGACAGGAATCTGAGTAGTGGCAAGAAACAAGGGAATCCAAGAACAATGGTATCACAAAAGCCAGGGAAGGGAAGAATATCGAGATAGAGTCATCAAACAAGGTGAGAGAAATTTATCTCTCTTATATGTGAGGACAGTGAGAGAAGTGTGGAACCTAGGAAAAAATGGAGAACAAGGAGTTAGTGCTCCTTTTTGTTTTTTAATCAGAGAGACATAGGCATGGTTCTATGCAAAAGGAGAAAGGCACGGAGAGGAGACATCACAGAGAAATCTCAGGAGAGAACATGTAACTTACTGACAGGGCAAGGGCCTTCAAAAGACTCTAGATTCACTCAGCTTTTTCTTGCTTACCCTCTATATTCCAAACATGATCTGGTGAAGGATGAGTGAAGAAATAAGCAGAACACAGGAGAATCCTAATCCATGGCTGGAAGGTAGGTTACTTCTTCCATGGAGATTGAAGGGGAAACGTAAAAGGTTTTAAGTAAATGAAAATAGCTACAACAACTCGATCAAAAACTGGAGACAGTTCTACTTATTGGTCTCTATTTTTTTTCTTTTTTGTAATAAAGTAGACAGGGTCATCGGTTCAGAGATAGGCAGGAGGTATTAAGGTAGGGTAGTTGAATAGAAAAGTTGGAGGTTTCAAAAGAACAATGACTGGAGAGTATTTAAGGAAAAGCTCTATACTGGGGGTCACCAGTTTTCATCAGTACTAATCAGCATGACTGTGTGAATTTCTCCACCGGCACTAGGCTAAAGAGGGTGAGATGGGAGAAAAAAGGCATTCAGATGAATATGGGGCAGATACCAGCAGGTGGGAAAGATGGACAAGGAAAAGTGAACTGAAGGGCCTGAAAACTTTAAGATCTCTACTAATTCTAAATAACAAAGACTACCAAAAATATTCATTAAAATGTTACAGTATTATATTTATACACAACACTTATTTTCTAAACATTTTTCTTATGGAACCAAAAATACTATTACAATATTTCTAGGAAAATGTGAAAATACTGTATTGCCAAATTTCAAATTTCTCATCATTTTGGGGGTTTGTAGCCTAATAATCTCATAAAAGAATATGCTGGAACACTAAAGGAAGAAAGTGGCCTGAACACATATCCCACATTTAAATCACCTGAATCAAAATATAATTTCTAAAAGAAAAAATTCTAAAAATCACTGAAATAAAATGGATTGCTCTCAGAAAGTTTACAGTTTGTTTGAAAATCTTTCTCTTGGAAATAAATATATATTACAATATCTGAGCAGCTCAAAAACAGTTGAATCAATGTATATCGGGTTATATAGATACAGCAGAACTGGACTAACAGGTATACTGTTTCCATGAGAATATGCTCTGGATTTTCCAACTTGTGATGTCAGGAACATACTTAATCTGCTTGTTAGAAATGTGACATCTTGGTTTCATGTGTCAAGTGGTAACAGAGGATTAGCAGGTTAGGACTTCAGCATGATATAGTCAGGAGAGTGAGAATGCATGGTATTGGTAGAGAAGAACGATGAGAAGCTCCAGAGACTGGGTATGCAGTCAACGCATGCAACAAAGCTACTTCCTATCTCTCTGCTCTCTCCCGTCTCCCAATTTTCCACTGCCTTTCGAAACCCTGTGTTTCTCTAAGTTCCTACAACCCCAAAACGTCAAAATCTCATGACTGCAATTGCCACCTTTACATACATAATTCCTACATTTGAGCTCCATTTCTGCCTTAACGACAGTTTGCTAGATCACTCCCTTTTGATTTTCCAGCATTCTTTTTCAAAATATCTATAAAACTAAACTTAAAATCTTCCCTGCCCACAGCACTAACCCTCTGTGTTCCTTCTTCTTGTTGGCAAACCATCTCCTCAGTCATCCAGGTCCATGCCATCAATTTCTTCATCATATCCCTCCTTCAATCCTTTGTAAAATAATAGTATCTCAGTGTTTTTCCCAATACGTACCTGAGAGCTGAATGCACTGAGACCTTATTTTATGCCAAACTTCTTGCCAAAGGTATTTAACATTCACTCTCTCATTTAGTCATCAGAAAAACTAGTGCTCACTTTCATAGATGAGAAAACTTCAAGTTGAGAGAAGTTTAACAGCCCAGCCTTGTAGCTTCCGATTTTCTAAGCCATTTTACTTCCACCAACCTCACACATTTCCATGTGTCGACTGTCCTTTTCCACATTCTGCTTTGGCTCTATAACCTCTCCCTGAAATTAATCCTCCACCTCCATTGTGAATAAATTTCCCAACTACTCTAATGTCACCTTCACAAGCTCCCAAACTAAAAACGTCCTCTTCTATCCACTAAATTCCAAAGCACTTTAATTGTGGTTTGTGTTTATTTTTCTGTAGACTTTCATGATTAGATGGATATACTTTTATTCTCATTCATCACTGAATCCTCAACATTACAGTGTTACAGTGCCTTGCATATAGTAGGCACACAGATATTTATTGAATAAATAGAAAAATGTATTGAAATAAAATGTAATTGCAGTATTGTTTTTTAAAACACCCAATTATCTTTACTTAATGCACGCAGAGGAAATAATTTATTTACTAAATTTCCTCTTCCCTCCAAAATCCACATCAGAAAAAAATGAACTGCTGGACCCATGCATCTATAAATAGCACCCACTTTTCAACAAGTAGAAGAATTTTTAAATGCGACTTAATACTTTAAAGAATTTTTTTTAATCTGTGTAACGCATACCTTATAATTCTAAATCTTTCAAGTGGACATTGAATTTCATAGGAAAAAAATGAAGTCTTGTAATCCTTCTCTACCTCTACAATAACTCATTACAGAGTCAGATAGCAGTATATGTTCCCAACTGTTTGATGATGTCTGCTGGCTCAGTGTACTCTGGAGAATTCTATATGAGATCTCTAAAAATTGAGGCAAATATTTTATTGAGTAGTTGAGGTAATCTGTTATATCCTCTACTTCATTTTATTGTACAGAAATAGCCCAAATTCTAAAGGCAAATAATATAAAATATTCAAGTTTTCACTAAATTTGAGAGAAGAATACTCGCCATGCAATTAATACTGTTCCTTTTGAGGTTAGATTTGACTGTAAGATGGCTTTCAAAAGAGTATTGCATAGTTCAGGAAACTATTTAAAAAAGAAGAAGAAGAAGAAAGAAAGAGAGATGGTAATCCATTTCACTTTGCATGCATTTGAGGAACATCAAATTGAGAACAGCACAAATTACACCCTGTTTCATCTATTGTAAAGTGCAGCAGTTGAGTACAAAGTGTCAAGTCTGCATAGTTATCTATTTAATTGTTTTAAATGCTACACAGAGAATTTGCCTTTTTACTGGTTGGAATAATGGAGCCAAAGTGATAGCTAAGAAATATTACAATAGGTCCTACAAAGACTGACTGTCCTTCCTTCCTATATCTCACGTAGTAAGTCCTCTGTCAGAAAAGAATGTGTGTGAACTTCCTGCTATTAGTAAGAAGAGAGTATTAAAACAGACATCTTCCTTCCACATCCATCTTGAATTATCCCACTAGCAATTATCATAGAGACTAGAGCAAAAAAGGAATATAGTAGTGTGTATATGTCAATGCCAATCTCCCTATTTATCCATTCCACTCCCCCTTTCCCCCTTGGTAACCATAAGTTTGTTTTCTACATAAGAACCTACTGTATAGCACAGGGAACTCTACTCAATACTCTGTAATGACCTATATGGGGAAAAGAATCTAAAAAAGAGTGGCTATACGTATATGTATAACTGATTCACTTTGCTGTACAGCAGAAAATAACATAACATTGTAAATCATCTATACTCCAATAAAAATTAATTTTAAAAAATTATTTTTAAATAATAGGAGAGACACAGAAAAGAAATGGGAATGGAAAAGAGCTGGTACAGTATGGGAATGAGAGGAGGAGGAGAGGGAAAGTGAGAAGCCTGTACGCTTTGGGGCCCTTGTCCTAAAGCAATTCTCTGCCTATGCCACTGTTTTTAAGAAATAATTTTATTTTTAACCCAAGGAAATCAGAGACATAGTTCTGCCCTGTAGACCTGGGAAAAAATAAAAATATCACAAGATCTAACAAACTGGCCATTTCAATTGTGTTGATATATAAATAGCTTATTAATAAATTTGAAGTAATAAGACCATGTATTTCAAAACTGTTCCACTTGCTATAAATATCCCACCAATGCCAAACTGCTCCTTTTTTTGTTATATAATAAACCACCCACAGTGTTCTTATAGTTGGGTAAAAAATAACATAAGTAAGCCGAAGATTTAGATAACCTAGACACACTATTTTGCTAAATATGCATTTCTTATAACATGGGTAAGTATATCATGAAAAATACTGTGTGTGTGTGTGTGAAAGGAACACTTGGTATCTACAATAAATCTAAAACTGCTTGTGAGATGGCTGTCATGCCAGTAATGTTAGTTCCTGAAATTATTCTCGATTTAAACCATTTTCAATAACACTGCTGCTCTGTTTTTAGAAAGCTGTTTAGACTTGTGAAATGCTTTAGTATTCCATTTGTGTCTAGAGTCAATCCTGAAAGAAATGCAGAAAGGAATGTGATCATGCTAATCAGGGTGGAAAGGTAAAGTACTCGAGAGAAGAAGAAAAAAGGTTTTATCACTAAAAATCGGATTCTTATGCTGTTCGTGTTCCTCTGCCTTCATTTTCTGTTTGCTTTCCGCTGTTGCGCGTGCGTGTGTGTGTGTGTGTGTGTGTGTGTGTTTAATCTGCTTTACAAATATACATAGTCATAATTCTCAAAGACCAAAGAGTCTTCATGAGATCTACCTTTCCCACCATCTCGGATTGATTTTTGTTTTACCCCAGCATTTTCGTTGTTTCTTTATTTAGTTAATATTTTTTTGTCTCAGCTGCAGCAATTTGCTGCCAGCTTCCAAGACAACAAATGAGCAATACACTTTAGGGTTGATGTTAATGTAGTTCCCTGGATTAGCTAGAGGGGGGAGGGTTCTCATACAAGGGATCTGCTCCCTGGAGGCCTGGAGAGCTTTGTTTTTTATGTCCACATCACCTTTAGTTACGACCTGCAGCATTGTCCCTCCAGCCTGGTGCCAAAGGAGGTGTCCCAAATGGCCACACAATCTGCTGCTGGTGTTTCTATGAACCAAATGGGTTGAATTTCTAATTGCACATTACAAAACTTCCATTCATTTTCTTGAGGATCTTCTCTTTCATTGTTTACATTTTTTATCAGCCATTGCGGATAGTTCACAAAATGTATTTTTGTCTAATTCAAGCATGTAAATATTACTTAATGTCATGATCAGATTTTCCTCATTTCCTTTCTTCTCTGAATTAATAATTGTATCCGTAATATTTCCAGTACTGCAAAATCCTCAAATGTTTATTATGTTTGGATTCTGACTTAAATGCCCCATCTACTTCCCTACATAGATCGGTATCTGCAGTCAGGCCAGTTTAAGTGTTTCACAAACATGTCAGTTTTGTCATGTTATTTAATCATGTTTTCCACTAGCCTGAAATGACCTCTCTTAAGTCTCTTCAGGGCTTGAAGATCATTTTTCAAGTCTGTACTTCAGTTCCTTCTTCTGGGCAAGTCCTCAAGTGTTCAGAAATTTTTTTTCTAAGTTCCTAAAATAGATATAGCCTGTCCTACAAAACATCACACACGTTGACATATTGTCTTACGTTAGTATTATTTTTTCCCAACAATATTTGCTTTCCTTGAGTGGATGGGCCACAGCTTCCAGTTCTGTATTCTGAGAATATCTAGCACATTTCTGGACATATATTAGATGCTCAACAGACAAGAGACAGCATCTATCTCGCATCTATGTGCCAACAGCTGTTCTAAACATGTTATGTGAAAAAACTCTAATTCTCACAAAAATTCTATGAGGCAGATACTATTATGAATCTCACTTTACAGACTGAGGAAACTGAGGCACAGAGAGGTTAAATTACTTGCTGAAGGTCACAGAATTAGTAAGTGGCAGAGCTGAGCATCTGCCCTTAGACGCCAATAGAGTCTACCATCTTAATAAATGCTAATCGATATGATCTGAAACATGGCTTGCTCTCATCATTAAACCACCAGATAACCCCCAACTCTCCTCTCATCCTAACTTACAAATGTCTTGTGTTTTCTATGTTATACACTTTCATAGGCCTGGGTTCTAAGTCTGTTTCATTGACGTAGATAGAGAAAATGACAATTACCGAAGTCTTATTTTTACACAGCAAGAGGAAAGTTATAGTTAGAAAATAAGGATTTACATACTGCAGCTGAGAAAACCCAGGTATTTTCTTCCTTAAAAGAAATATGCACATGATTATTTAATGCTACAATTTTTCCTCAAATTAAGTTTTCATCCAGATTATCAACTAAACAAGCACTAGTTGCTGTATTTACAAAACCATGAATTTGCTGCTTTCATTAACATAACATCATGGCATCCTCAGCATCAGGTACACAGCCATTGACTCTCATATTATACACAACACGGCACAGAGATTTGACACAGAGTAGCAGGTCAGATGTAGAGTCAGCCCTGATGTGTTTTTAAATATAAAATATTCTAGAAGCAACATTTAATCCTTCAACTATGAATGGAAAATATGACTCTTTCGGTTGGCCTTGTGTTCATAACGCAGGTTCAAATACACAAACAAATGCAAGAATATAAAAGTCTGGGCCCAGACCGACTTGTATGGTGCTCCTTTTAAAGATAGCTCATAGTATAGTTTGTCTAATAGCTATTCCAGGACAGAGTTTATTTATCGATCAAAAAGCCGTCCATGCAAATGTGTTAACTCGCAAATTAGAAAAACAGTAACTCTCTCTGAAGACCATCAGAAAGGAACATCTTAAAAGTAGCCATTCCGTAACGTTTTTATTCCTTTTAGTATTAAGCACAGGATTCTAAAAAAATAGGAAAGGTCTTTCCAAATATAAAATACATTACAATTTCATTGCTTTCGAGCTTTTTGTGCGCACAGACACGTGGTTCTCTTTGACGCTCTGCCTGAGTGGCATGTTCACTGCCCTTGTGCTCTCCTCCAATGGTCTGAGCGCACTAAGTGTTCCAAGCAGAAGATTGCTTCTTGGATAGGAATTAGAGCCAGCTCCCCTTCCTGATCTGCTCAACAGAAACACAAAGCTGAACTACTGTTTTTAATCAAACAGCTTTTTCTCCATTGACGTAGTGAAATTAACAATAACTGTGTTTTAAAATGAGTTTATGCTTACCAAATGGTGAAAATATTACAATTTTTAGCACTATCAAATAACTCCTTGCAAAGACTGTCAGCCATTGGTGAGAAGTTTATATAAATGTCGAAGTACTACAGGAAAAGAAATCATTTTCAATTTCTTGGTCACAATTTCAAACATTTTTTATTTGAATTAATTTCCCAAATGATGTCTTAATTGCTAACGTTTAAATAACATTATAAAATCATGACCTTTGATGCATTATATGTGGAAAAATAGACCTAAATCTAGGCAATTAAACAGAAAAAATATCAGGGAGAAAAAGTTTGCACTTTAGCTAAATCCAATTGAAGCTTCTATGTCATGCATTTAGTAAATTTAAAAAACACTGTAGGGAGTTCCCTGGTGGCCTAGTGGTTAGGATTCAGCGCTGTCACTGCCGTGGCCCAGGTTCGATCTCTGGTCAGGGAACTGAGATCCCGCTAGCTGCGCGGCTCAGCCAAAATTAAAAAGAAAAATTTTTTTAAAATAAAAAAACACTGTAAAGCATGATTCATGTATGTATAGTAACTTAGAAGTCCATTTTAAATACAAATTAAAACGTTCTTCTTCTAGTTAAAATAAATCTTTAATATCAGATAATTCACAATTCATAACAAAAAATTAAAAATCAAAAAATTAAAAATCAAAAGTCTTAGGTATATTTTCCTTTATCATGAAACAAATGACAAGATGATTACTGGAATTTAAACTATTTCTATAAATATGAAATAAACATTTTAAAATATAATGGTCGATCTCTTCATAGAAAGACTCATTTGTGCTGATATTTGTTATCTTCCACATTTGAAATAATTCTTCTGCAGTCAGAAGGAAAGGCCTAGAAACTGATCTCATTCAGTCATTTTAGAAACAGGTATGAAGCATTTCACAAGCCCTGATGAAAAGAAGACAGGACTTCGGCTCGAGGGGCCAACTGTAAGATGGCATGCCCACAGAACTCATCGTCTTTATGGAACAAGAAGGAATCACAAAGCAGCCAGCAACATGAATTAAACATCAACATTCCGAACGAACTGTTGCAGGCTTCTAATTTTTTTTTCATTAATAGTCATTCGGTCACCGTTCCTCATGTTCCATTTAGAGCACACCCCAATGTGGATTTCAACAAGCAGTTTTAAAACGGACCACCCCGTTTAGTAATGTGAAAATCTAAAGATTTCTGAAGCCAGATCTGTGAATCATATGTGACTCAGCAGCCTCCCACAGGCCTGACATCCTGTATATTTTCCCTTAAAATGTTCCTTCTGTAAAAGAGAGGCTGAATGGACTCCCTTATGGCTACTCAGAAAATACAAAGGAATTTGTGAGGACAGGCACTCCATTAGAATTCACGCTACCAGTTCTAGGTCACTGTAGTATAGGAAAAGAAAAAAAAAAAATAGTCCATTGCCACATCTCTTGCTATCTGGAGAACTGTCTTTTCAACTATCCATGGTGTATTGCCTCCAAGTTCCACATCATGCTCTCGTATCTCTTGATCACAGCAGGGAAAAAGTAGCTTCACAGGCATTTACATCACCTTTGAACATCCTGTAAATGAATCTTTAACTGAAGTTATTTATCCAATTAATGCAGGTAATAAACATTATTTTAGTCCTAGAAACTGCAGAAGAACAATATACCTCAGGCTTGCAGTCCACTTTCCTACTTAATGGAAGCTTTCCATATACGTTACCCATAAAAAATTATCATGCTAATTCTCCGAATACTTCCTGGGGTAGCTGTTCATTATCTTACTAACAATCTCTTTGTATGGAGGCAAAACTGTTAGAAAGTTCTTCTGGTGCAAAAGAACTTGTGGTATATTTATCTTATAAATTATTAGGCAACTATCTAAAATAAGATCTACCTTTTATAACATTTCTATATTGCTTTTTAATGATCATTATCACTTTGGAATTTACAAGTAAAATTATAAAACTTTCAGAAAAAAATCAGAAGTGTCTTCAGACATCCAATTCCTAATGCCTAGCAGAAAACAATGGATGCAGCTGACTTAGTTGTGGCCATCTGACTGCCCTATTTTTGTCTGTGCTTACACTAAGATTTAAACAAAATGAAAAGGGTGAATAAAAATATATGCATGTAAAGGGCAAAGTGAGAATTTATGTCTTCTCCCTGCTATTTAAAAAAAAAAAAAAAGAGGTACAATCAGCAACTAAAGGCAAAACAGGTGATAATGATTAATAACTATCCCATGTAAGTTTAGTATTTTTTCTGGCCAAATGGTAAGTTCTAGAACCTGGGTTTGGGGTTTAGGAGAGGACTGGGTCTGGTTTCAGCCAGGTTCTTTGGACTATGGATATAAAGACGCTCCAACAGCAAGTGTCCAAAAGGAAAGTCGGAACCAAGAACCAAAGAAGTTGCCCACAGAAATAACAGTTCAAAGAGGCTAGACAAGAAGAGTAGAGAGCTCTAGGAAGAGAAGAGCAACTAGAGACAAGGATACAGCAAAAGCCAAAAACAGCACATAATTTTGGATCAAAGGAGTATCCCAATAATTTCAAAACGTGGTTAAGGACCTATCTATAGAATTCCTGTGTTCTTGTCTACCTGTGGATACAAAGGGAGCTGCTAAAAGCCCCAACTAGGCCATGAGAGAGACGGCCATGAAGGTTTGTTTAAAGAACGCTACTCTGTATATAATTTTTTCCTCTGAGATCACAAAGTGCATCATGCAAAATGCCACTACAATGGGAAGTTAATTTGGTTTTCCTATTTCTTTTATACAAATAAAGTTTAAGAAGTAAATATACTTATCTTTATATTAATGCCAGGGCACAAATTAGAACCTTATTCTTGACTCTCTCAATCAGATTCTTCCTGCTGGATTTTTCAGAAAGGCCATGGAAATATCTTTGGATAAATTCAAGAACAGTGTATATATTTTCCATCTAAAGCAAACACCTCTGTCAGGACTATGGTAAAGGTGTTCTCTTTTCCAGCCAAGCTGGTCTTGTTCTCTATGTTCACTCTTCTGATTTGACAGAAGGGGAAGTTTACGGGACGAATGGGCAGGCAACAGAATTAATGGAAGAGACTCCATTATGCCCATCACAATATCTCTCCTCTTCATCAGAAAAAATCCAGAGGAGTGCACAGAGCCAGGAAGCCCAGGGGAAATAACATGTTCCTGATTAACCAACTCTCCCTGAATTTATAACACAGCTGCCTGGTAGTATATAAGATTAAATGAAGAAAAATGGAGCAGAAGGAATTGAAAGAGATTCAATGGACCCAAAGGAAAAGAACTCAAGAGAAGGAATGAGGAAGAGGGACACATGGAAGTTGGGAGGAGTGAGGAGGAGAGTATAGAAAAAGAAAGGAGACTAAAAATAAATGCATATTTCTAAAAAATAATGTGGAGTTTCTCTTAAAAAGATGAAAATTTACTTTTGCACATCTGAAAATTTTTGACTCATTACCAAAAACTTTAAACAATGCACTATTTACTATTGTTCAAATAATCATTGAAACTTTTAAGATATACAATTAACAGTCCTATAAACTAAAATGATATAGCCTTTAATCCAATTATAATGGAACATATGATTGCTTTGCTCTATTTCACATGGAATTGTGAAACCAAATCTCTTTTAACACTATGTTTATTTGTATGAATTTTTTTGTTTATATTCAATTTATTGTTAGGAAAAATAATGTTCATTTATCTTTACAGTTCAAGTACACATCTTTTCAGTGTGGACAATGGATTTGAATAACACTGATTTTTACTGTGTAGATCAATGACACATCAATAAATGAATGGTGATTTGTTTACATCAGTGATTAGGTTGGCTCCCTGCAGAGAAATGTAGCTCATATTTATGCATCTCCACATTTTACCTACACTTATATTTGAACATTTCCATGAAACACAACTTTATTGCACGAAATACTGAAGTGCCGTAGCATCTGCTACTTCTACACCTTAGGCTGCCATCTTTCACATCCTCTTCAGGAGTTCTAAGTGGCTAATAAGGAAAGGTTTAAAGAAGGGCTGAAGTGATATTTTTTGAGTTGTACGACCATACATGTTATTTTCTGCTGAACACAGTGGGTGATGCAAGATTTGGGTAGTCAAGCTACTATGGGAAGGTGGTCTTGGTTGTGCTCTATAACCCTGGCTGGGGGTTTTGCTCCCTAACATTTCAGCTAATGAATTGGAGAATCTTTAGCACTTGGACCCTCAAAAGGGAAAATGAACCCAAATGGCAAATAACTCCTGAGCCAACCCTTCTCCTAGACCACTCATTGCTACAGCAGAGATGTTAGAGATGTAGATCTTGAACTTGCCACTCTAGAATTTGACACCGTCACTGAATAGCATGTTCTTGCCTACTCTTTCTTCTGCCTACCATATTTCCCTTCCATGTCTTCTCATTCCTTTAAACCCCAGGGCAAACGTCAACACCTCACAGACACATTCCTGCCCACACTAGCTAATTCCATCTCTTTGTCCTGCCTCCTGTCCTTCACATCAGGCCCTTATTGTTTTTTCAGGACACTCACAACTTTGCAATTATGATATTCGTATATTTACTTGTTTTCAGTCTCTTTCCTCTAGTAAAATGTAAACAACACAAGAGAAGGTCTTTCTCATCTGAAATCAAAAGCACTTAGCTTTGCACTGGGATAAAATAGTTGCGCAAGAAAGTATTAATACAATATTAAATTAAAAAATGAACAACTCTTTGGGGGAAAGCAAGGAGAATGGTCAAAATGGGATATACACATTTATGCACAAGGCATGGTAAACAAGGCTCAACTGGGAAAGCATGGTCTTAAATCCAATAACTTCTCTTTTTTTCTTAATTAATGGAATGGAGAATAGGTAAACATAATCTGGGCTGACACAGAGACCATAAACTTTCTATTAAAGTCATGTGGGGAAAAATTTACATTTCAAATGTCTGAATTTTCATACAAAATGTCCACAAAATTATGTCAGGTCATTTTGGAATGAGAAAAATAAAGGGAACATTGTTTCCCTAGAGCAAAAATTAGACAATCCAACAGGGATGAAACCACTGCATCAGCAATGGCAATGCAATCAGAGCTAACAATTTTGGGGCCCTGTCCACCTCCACCAGCTTTGATCCAGCACTTCACGCCACTGCCAATTTGCCCAGCTACATAGACTTCAACTGCTTTGATGATGGGAAGGTTCCTCATCATCTACAGAAACTTCAACCCAAGGGATTATTGAAGGTCTTTCCCTATGAAGTTGAAGTACTGGCATACTAGGGTAAATGTTTAGATTCTTCAGAGAAAAGCAGCTACACAAACTGTGTAGAAATACACTGAAGTTACTATTTAACATTGTCTGGCTTTGCTAATGGCTAAAATTACTTTTAAAAGCTTATTAAGTTCTATGAAGTGGGAAAGTAATGACACCATAGCTGATATCTCATTCACAGCCAAAAGCAGAATCTGAAATTAAAGTGGAAACAGAATATCTCTATTTCTGCATTTTTAGACTTTAAACAAATCAACATATCATTTTATTTTCTTTTAAACTGCTAGAGACTATTAATTCCAAGTAATGTGTTATTTTACATATTTTACAAATTCTTTAATCCAGCCTCATTTCGCTAGGTAGCTGCTTAAGGATTGGCATTCTATTACTGAACAATAACAACAACAACAAATTAAAGCCCTATGAATTTGTTACTCAGAATAACAAGAACCTATCATTTCACTCCCTGTTCAGAAGTTTCCAAGTACATCCCAGTAAGTTACATTTTAATGTTTTATGAGAAGCTTCCATAAACTGGCACCTCCTATATTTCCAATCCTATCTTCTAACAATATTTTCTCTTCTTTTGCTGCACATAACAATGATCCTTATATCATTCTCACTCCAGAATAACATGAGTTCATCTTAACATCATTTTGTATAAAAATTCAGAAATCTGAAATAATTTCAGTGTGGCATGTTACTGACAACATCACGTACTCTTCTTTATCCTAATGTACAAACTCTTCACATTCTACTTTCTCTGCTGGAAACATCTATTCTTTGAAATCCTTCTCCTAGAAAATTTCCAATCATCCTTTAAAGACCAAATGCAAATACTTATTTCTCAGCAAATCTCTCCGGATATCATTCAATTTACTTACAATATCACAATGGTATTGAATTTCACAGTAATTATTTGTTTGTCAAGCTCACTCTTATCTTCATGGCAACAATCAAAATGACTATAGTAGGAACTTAACACATAGTAGGAACTCATTAAATGTTTAGTGAATTGGGGCTTCCCTGGTGGCGCAGTGGTTGAGAATCTGCCTGCCAATGCAGGGGACACGGGTTCGAGCCCTGGTCTGGGAAGATCCCACATGCCGCGGTGCAACTGGCCCCGTGAGCCACAACTACTGAGCCTGAGCGTCTGGAGCCTGTGCTCCGCAACAAGAGAGGCCGCGATAGTGAGAGGCCCGTGCACCGCGATGAAGAGTGGCCCCCACTCGCCACAACTGGAGAAAGCCCTCACACAGAAACGAAGACCCAACACAGCCAAAAATAAAAATAATAAATAAATAATAAATTAAAAAATTAAAAAAAAAAATTTAGTGAATTAATGTTAATTCTATTACATGAGTAATTCTTTGCCCTCCCTTCCTCCTTTCCATTCTCACTGTCACTGCTTTTAGGGACTTTTCCCTCTAGTGTATGGACTGTTGCAGTAGCCCACTAACTGGTCAATCTGACTCTAACTTCCTCTGCATCCAGTACTTGTAACTCTAAGTTACGACATTGGAATAACTGTGCCCTTTACACAGAGCCCCACTAAAAAATCACTTGTTCTAGAGAAGATCAAAAAATAACGTTCATCATAATGAAATTCTATGAGATGCTTAATGTGCAATTTCATTACAAGAGTACAGGCCTAGAATGTTATACAACTGTTTGTCATTTTCATGCTTTTATTAAAATCCCCCTCAGTATTTTTTCTATGTCTAAGAAACATTCTATTATTAGAAAAAGAAAATGAAATTAACTGATCTTCAGTTTTATATGCTGAACAAATTAGTAAGAAGCTTAAAAACTGTAGCTATTTAATTTATATATTATCATTATACATATTTTTGCATCAATATAATACAAAAAGTATGCTCAGTTACAGCATTAACTTACATATAACATCTATTCCAATATTGTCAAAAATATAGCAAATAAATATTAACACAAAAGTAAACTATAAAGATTAAGATATTATGTAATCTCATTATAGCATTTCCCAACTTACTGGGTAATTTTCCTGGGTAATTTTAGCACAGTCATTCCTCAAAAAATTTGTCCAGTTCTCTGGAAATTAGTGTGAGATTCCTCACTGCATTTAAGATATGCATGAATTAGTTCTCTAAGCAATAACTTACAGAATTGATACAAAGAAAACAGAAATAAATTCAGTGAGGTAAAATTTCATTCTGCACAAAACTATGGCAATATATAATGGAAAGTAGATTTTTATTTTCTAATCTTACCTAAAACATAAAAGAAAATAATCTTATCCAAATTTAGAATGTAGTTTACAAAGAAGAATCCTGAGCACTATTTACAAAACATTAAACATTGATAAAATTTGTGAAAGGGAGGACTTGCAAAGAACCTACAACAATGGATGATTAAATATTATCCACTGTGTCTAGAATCTAGAGATGGCTTACAGTTTCCTTTACATATTCTTATATTTTACTATCTTAAGGTATAGTTAGAAATAAAGGATTACTAATATGAACAAGAACAATATTAAACAGAGAACTGAAGAGACTTGAAAATTGCCAGATTGTTACTAGACTGCCTTAATCCACATAACTCTTTTTCTTTTGGCAAGAGGCTGCTAACTGAAGTTACTACAATCAACAACACTTTATTCATTTTTTGAATATCATATTAACATCCTTCTCCTTTGTTATGGAAAACCACAAAAAACACTCCAAATGCTGATAGACTAGGTGATTAAACAAGATCAGTCTTCTACTCAAACAAGCCTCAACTATTCATTTTTAAGAACTTGATTTTCTGTGCTGTCAATTCCCCCTTTTTAATTGTTACAGGATCTCATACATAATACATACTTTTATTAGAACACATCATATTGCCTTGTGACACAGCATGAGTTGTCAGTAAAGAGTAATAATCTTTGACCTCAACTGACCCACTGACATCAATAAAAAATGAAAATTACACCTACAAGCTGGCTAAAAAGGCTTCCATACTGTGGCACTCATAACTCCCCAATAATGTGGTTAGCTCCTTAGTCACTCTCCATTCTACTACAAATCTTTTCCCATTCTGTTTTCAAGAGTTATATTTATAAATACTCGCTGTTATTCACTGAATAAGCCTAAGCGTTAGTCTATCTATATTCTAGAAACAGGTTCAGTGTGATCGTATCATTTAAAAAAATATGCAATTGGTCTTTCATTTGCTTATATCTAAATACATCTAGATAAAAAGCAAGTTATACTTTTAAACAACATAGCCTCAATTTTATTTGGAACAATAATTTCTAAAGAAAACCCTCCCAGAGAAAAGAAAGCTATTTAGCCAAAAAATGTATTACCGATGAGAAGCTCTCCTTCTGTTGCCAGCTAAACGTTGACAAGGGTCACTCCACAAGAAACTGGACATGAGTGACATTCAAGGCAAACCAGTTCCAATACATACAGCTCACTTCCTAGGGAATATTACACTTCTCCAAGACAGTATAAATGTTTTAAGGTCAGAAGAACACAATGCCTGTCAAAGTGTCCTGTGTACGTTAAAAAGACAAGTAATTTAGGAAGCGTTTCTGACATTTAAAAGGGAATAATGCTTTCACATTCTCCCTCTCTTCCAACTTGACACCTAATTAAGCATCAATACAAAACAATGTAATTGAACAGATGTACTAGTCATTAACAGGAATTACCCATTCTCCTATCAAATCAGAATGTACAGAGAGGGCTCTATTTGCAATAGGTTGACTTAATTGCTTGAGAATTCCCCGGAGAAATAAACAAATGGATCAAGACATCTCACATGCATACACACACACACACACACACACACACACACACAGACAACCCACAAACACAGACACCCCTTCTAAGCTTTGATCCATGCTTTAGTCATTGTTACATCCATCTCTGCAAATGAGAATTTATGGTGGCTGCAGTCAGTACTAGAAGATCAAATAAATAGATGGAAAAATAAATGAAAGGTAACAGAATTCAGATTCAGCAACACCTTACTACAAATTTCTTACACAGCAATGCTTTTCATAAGATAGCTGTTTAAAAAAATTAGTAAAAAACAGAGCACAATAAACAAAACATCCAAAAAAGCAAAAACAAAACAAATCAAAAAACACATACACACAGAATACAGAAGAATTGAATCTTCTGGCAATTTACTGTGAAACATTTGTTTCATCACAAGGACCTGATACACAATTACTACAGTTGCAGTGTTTGTTGATTAGATCAGTCCACAGACATCCTCAGGGGGAGCTCAGAAGTCCTGAAATATGCCAAGCAATTCTCACATCATTATGCAAGGCAGAGAATCCAGAAAGTTAACACAATTATGTTTTCCTGCCCTTTTGATTAACAGCCGTCTCAGAGATGTATTGTATATAGTATCTGCTGACCAAGGTAGCTCACTTTACCCCTACCAAAACCTCTCTTAACCAAAAGCATTTAAAAAGGAGAAAATAAGGCATTTCCATAATGGGTTAAAGATGTAGCTGGATTTTAGAATTTAGAAAACAGATTCCAGTTTTCTTATACTCAAGAAGCTAAGGGCATTAAATTCACGGAATATAACAGATTTATTCCCATGAGTATCACACTGGATCTGAATTTCTGGGGATAACTCAAATGAAAGATTGGGATCAGAAATATAGAAAATAAAAACGAGGAGCAGAAAAGATGTAGAAACACAACTTTCAAACTGAATGCTCCTAACACACATACACACACACACACACACACACACATTCAGAACAGTTAGGTTTGCCACTATTCTATCTGCCCTACCCTATCACCCATAAAGGGGTCTGTAGAATACAAAAAAGTGTCGTCTAGTAGCCCATCACCCTAAGTCATATTTCAAGCCACCAGAGAATATAAAGGACTTATTTCAAAGACTGCTTGCATTTCAGATTCTAGAGATGACACTGTCAGGGTTGTTCCTAGGCATTTTCAGTGACGGAGAGATTCCTGGCCACATCATAAAATCTCTCCTATTGGAGCTGTAAGTGCCCAATTAAATTCCCAGGAGTGTGGAGGTGTGGGCTCTGCTCAAGCCTCTTCCCCTACAGATCATTCCCAATTGCCCCAGCTCCATGGCGCCTCCCTCCAATCTTCCCACAGCCCGTATTATCTACACCACTTCCTTACTCGTTCACTTATCAGTTACTGCTTTCAACACTTCTTACAATTTTGTATTTTTTATTTTTTATTACAGAGTTAACAAGCTGTCTGTGTGTACTTTCTCCTCCACAAAGATGCAGATTTTTGTGGGCAGGTAACATGCATGTGTGTATGTGGCACGGTGCTTAGTAAATATACTCAATGCCCCCCAGATATGACTGATTTCATTGTAGACTGTCTTAATTGCCTACAGCCCACACAGCATGTCTGCAAAGTCTTGGATGAAAATCAGTTACGGGTGATTGCCTCGGGCTCTCTCGGCTCCAGGAGCAAGCTTAATCACTGAAAACACACCAGCTGCCCCTCAGTGGAACAAGGCCACGTGTCACTGCATTTCTGCGTCAACTAGAGCTGGGGGTACAGAAAACAGGTGTCACAAAAGAGATCTGCAGGGCACTGGGCACCCTACCCTCTTATGAAATATAGGAAATCTGTGTTTCTTTTCTCAAAACAAAAAAACCTATGACTGGTTTTGTCCAATTCACCAGCTTGGGAAGTTGGTAAGAAATGTAGTTGGATCCCCAAAACTACCAAATTTAGTTTTGAATTCTTTAAAATATGTTTTTAAATGACTAGGAGCTTTTAATGGATATTTTTCCATCTTGCTGTATGTCTAGAACAGCTCAGTAAATACCTGTCATCACACACCAGAAATGAAACAAGCTTTAATGCACGTAGCACCACTCTTACAGTTTGCCCTATTGTTATTATAAACATAAAACAGCTGGGAACGTGGCAATGCCAGCAAAGCACTCAGGATTTCTAGTAGATATTGTCCTTGCTTGACTTCCTTATTACAAGGCTAATGTTCTCTTCAAAGAGAAAGAACTAAGAGGTAAAATATAATCTTTGACTATGGACCGTATATTCTTGTCACAGTAAACAATAGATATTCTAAAACAGCAGGTATCTTAATTCAGTAGTGTTAGCAATGGTTAAACTCTTCTCACCTGAAATGAACAGTTTCACATCTCTTTTCCAAATATATCCTCTGTATCTAATTTAGAAGAATTCATGTGGGTTAGACTCTTAAATCTATATATTCACGGAATTTCCATATAGTATCTAGCCTGATTAAATTTTTCCTTGTGACTAGCCTTCTCAGACACTGATAAGTAAAATATTTGGCTTTCCAACAGCACTGAGCTCACTGTTGATGAAAGAAAGCTGTATTGAGCAATGTCAGGCTTATACGTTTAAGAAAATCTCAGGCAATGAAGGAAAACAGAAACAAAACCAACACAACTTAGAGGAAAATGCTGAACAATGAAATGGGGTGTTATTAATTCTCTGCCACTTGAAGATTGTTTTCCACCCTTTGGCATGCTGAGATAATTATATACACATGACACAGTATTATACGCGCTGCTTGCCTACTTAAAAACTGTTCTCCAAAGCAAGTATTATTGATTGAAGCTTCTTGTGCATCATGTTTAAGTCACACAAAAAATTGCCTAATTCCCACTGGAGCTAATCCATTACTCAAATTTTGTCAAGGAAAGTCTACATTATTGTGCAAAACTGCCAGGCTCCATTCCTAATAAAAATTGATTCTTTTTTATTGGGGTCATATAGTCAGCTTTAAAATTCTAACATCTGTTCTTTTGCCAAAATCTAACATTCCAGTTATTGATTAAAGCTTCAGAGTTGCTTTGGAAGGTATTAGATTCTCTTTTCCATTTAGATCAGGATTGTTATACTAGATCAATGCCCTTGTGGCCATCTGTCAGATTCAGCTCTTCACGTTGGCTTGTCTTGGCCCATATTTTATCTACAGAGTTAGTATAACTAAGATGGTTCTTAGGAAGTTCGGGGAAATTGTCAAGAATGTAGGCAGAAAAATCCAACAGAAGGAATATTTTTGCTTTCTCTCCATTGCTTGAAACATTTGTCTCCATCTTCCTAGGTGGGATCTCACCGTCTCAGCTTGCCCTATCCAAAAGAAGGATTTCATAATCGTATTGCTTCACACTTGAAATACTGATTATCCAGTGAACACTAACGATCAGGGATTACTAGGGCTTAAAGGCCAAGGATTCTTTAAAAGAAAAGATCTCTCTCTGTTGCACCTTTTGGTCTTTGCCACATGATTATCTGACCTCAGACTATATCATTCGTGTTCTCATTCTCTTCCTGGTCCTAAGAATTTGGATGGAAAAGAAAGCACAAGTCCCCTTTGTGGACCTAGCTTTCTCTTTCTGTCTTGCTTTAGCTCTCACTGTTTCCACAAGCACTCAAGCATACTGGGCTCGAATTTTAGATTCACAAGAGATTATTTACAGCTAAGCCATTAGCTCCAAACACAGGATGAGGCTATCAATCACTTGGTGAGCACCTACGATAGTACTTTTTTCCCAGAATTATGTGCCTGTATAAACAATTTCTCTGAAAACTCCAAAAAAGGAGAGCAGTGTTTGGCAGGAATTCATGCATTTCTAGACCCTTCTTTGTATTGTTATACCATCGAGTAAGACCAAAACACTTTCTTCTAACCCCCAAGATGATAAAATCCAAACTCCACTTGGTGGGAAACAGGATTGACCTTCCTACCCTCTACTGTTAAATACGGCAACTGTAACTCCTAAGAGGTCATGTCAATCTGGATCTATGTAAGATTAAAGAAAACCATTAAGACATGTGGTTGACATTCAAAAAAGAAAACAAAACCCCTAATGTTATCTAACTCAGACCCTCTTCCAAACATATGTAATCTGAATATGTTAAACTTCGACTTTATCTTCTTATTTGGGAGTTCAATGTTCACAAGAGCTGAGATTTGATTCTCTGTCGTGTGCAGCCTGTGAGGTCCTAGGCAGGACACACAGTCTTCTTGAATGTTTATTTTCTCACCTGTAAGATAGACCTATTTACCAGTACCTTTCTCTTAGGGATGTTGTGAGGATTAAATAGAATGACAGATTAAAAGGGTTTAAGAATATTTCATATACAAGTGCTCAATAAATAGCAATTATTATAATTATATTAAACATTATGATTTATGACAAGCTCAGCTTCTTGAGAGTTTGTTTTAAACTCTGTAATTGATAAAAGGAACTTCTTTAAGTTGAACCATTCTCTGCCTCCCTATGATTTTCACTCACTAGCCTAAATTTCTGATGCTTTCCTTACATGTCTACTTCTGTCATGAACTCTCTGGGCTTGCTAAAAAAAATACCAAATTATTAATTGGTGTTCTTCCTAGAATATGATTCCTTGCTACTTTAGCATCCTAGTCTCTTTGAAAATAATCTAATTTGTCAATAAACTTATTAAATAAAATTTTGATTCTGAGACCTGAAGCCAACATTCAAGTTGTCATCTGACCAGGGTACAGCTCTGCGTCTCAGTAGGAATGGTATGTTTTGCTTATAGTCAACTGGCTACTGTCGCTGCTGGTGTGTGTGTGTGTGTGTGTGTGTGTGTGTGTGTGTGTGTGTGTGTGTGTGTGTGTGTGTGTGTGTGTGTGTGTGTGTGAAACTCAGGAGCTGTACCCAAGCCAGTTCTTCTCCACTCCGTACTATAGATTGTAAACCTAAACTAAGAATTTGTATTTTCCTTGTGAAACTGTATTTTTTTAAATGGGAGTGAGGGAAGAGACTGGGAAAGTGGAACTATTTTTTAGTGACCTGTACCAGTTACTTTTTATTCAGAGTTTCTCAAATCTGTTTCTCCAACTACTTGCATTATAATAAATTAGATGCTTTTAAAAATTACACATTTGTTACATATATATACAATGGAATATTACTCAGCCATAAAAAAATTAAATAATACCATTTGCAACAACATGGATGGACCTGGAGATGATCATACTAAGTGAAGTAAGTCAGACAGAGAAAGACAAATACCATATGGGAAGGTGGGGGAGGGATAGTTAGGGAGTTTGGGATTGACATGTACACTCTGCTATATTTAAAATAGATAATCAACAAGGACATACTGTACAGCACAGCAAACTCTGCTCAGTACTCTGTATTAACCTAAATGAGAAAAGAATTTGAAACAGAATAGATACATGTATATGTATAACTTAATCACTTTGCTGTGCACCTGAAACTAACACAACATTGTTAATCAACTACACTCCAATATAAAATAAAATTTTTTTTTTAAAATTACACATTTGCTGGTCCAGCCCCCTGTCTGCTGAATAATGAATTTCAGAGCGTGGGTCAAAAGAATCCATGGAAACATAACTCATAAACCATTTTTTCTCATAAAGTTATTAAATATTTACTTCTCCCTAGAAAAACACTTCAAAGATAACCCTGATAAATAATAGAAGCACATAACATTTTTTACCATTTAAAATTAGCAAAGCACTTTAACAAACATACTCTTTCATATTTACCTTTATAACAATTGTGTGAACTGATTTTACAAAAATAATCATGATTATGTAATTTATTTACATTTATCTGAATTTCTCTGAAAATCGCATTTAGGAAAATGTGTGTGTATGTGTGTGTTAAGTATCTGTATTGCCCTCAGACATGTTAAAATATTATTGACTACTCAGAAAATGGCCAAAAATTTCAGACCTAATATCTCCACTGAATCACTCATTACCTCTTTCAAAATATAAAAGTAATACATGGTATGGAAAGTTATAAAGTAAAAAGTAAACATTTCTTCTCATTCCATACTCAGTTTTATTCCGTGGAAGTACAATTATATTTTTCAGTTTCTCTTTATAGTCCTTGTTTTGGCCATGTTCAGAACTTGAAATAATCTGTTTTCACCTCCATTTCTTGATTCTTCAGCTGTAAGGAGTCCTACTCACTCCTTCTATGAAATATATGGAACTTAACTCACATGTATGACTTTCCTCTCTTCCCCCATATATCCATCTGTCTTTTTCTCTCCCTTCTTCCAACTTTTGCTACTTATAATTTTACTTTTAACTTTTCCATTATTTTCATTTTAACAAATAATACCTTAATTGGTATTTTCTTATTGGTATTGGAGGGATGGAATGGGATTTGGGGATTAGCAGATGCATAGATAGATAGACAGACAGATAGATATGGATAAACAACAAGGTCCTATTGTGCAGCCCAGGGGACTATATTCGATATCCTGTGATAAACCATAATAGAAAAGAATATGAAAAAGAATGTGTATTTATGTACAACTGAGTCACTTTGCTGTACAGCAGAAATTAACATAACGTTGTAAATCAACTATACCTCAATAAAATAAATTTTTTTAAAAATAGACTCTATTGGACTATCCATAGGCTTTAGGCAATATTACTTACTCCCTAAGTATGAAAAGTGAAAAAATTAGTACCTTGCCATATCCCTCCACCACCTCCCCCCACTCAAAACCCAGATTCCCTCCACTATAGCATTACTTTTAAATTGTCAGCATTTATTACATTTACATTCTGTTCTCTAACTATAATTGTCTCCCATTACATTACCCAAGAAACAGAAAGTTTCTATTTGTCATTAAAGCATGGTTCGTCTCAAATCTCAAATTTTCTCACCTCTAGAGAAGGTGATAAAATTTAAATGGAAAAATTAGTTTTATGACTGATTAGAAAGGTATAAGTCACCCCATACCCCGGAGATGCTCTCACCTTCTGAGAGGGACCACATTCTGCCTCTGGAATGTGTGTTTCTCTAAATAAACTCACTTTCACTTAAAAAAAAAAAAAAAAGAAAAGAAAGGTATAAGTCAAATAAGTCTACAACAACTCCAGCTTGTGCTTTCAGATAATTCATAATATCAACTTTGTGTCAACACTTTCTATGTAACAGAGCTCATACATAGAGAAAAATACCCCATGGTTATTGGTTGTTTCAAGAATAAGTTTGGAGAATTGACCATTCAATTTTTCATGTGTTGGGGCAATACAGAACTATTATATAAAGAAAAGCCCACTCTAACTGTAGACAGTCTCTTAGAACACATTTTCAAAAAAATGACTGGCAGGTGGGAGGGAAGGGTATCCATTTAATAAACATTTTGATACGGTAAATTCAATTTTCACAATACTTCATGATCTACCAACCACTCTTTAACTATTAATGTACATAAATATATTCTTAATAAACAACAGAAACTATCTAGACTCCAGGGTCCTGTGGAATATACTGAGGATATATTCTCAATTTATTTGTGATTGCCTTTACCATTAGCCCGATGAAAAGACATAATATTTATGGACAACAATTTAAAAGACATTACTCTGGAGTCTAGATTTTATTTGTGAATCAAAGCTATGTTCTTGGGCCACATTATCTTAAAACCCTGTAAAATTACTTTTACTAAGTTTGGCATTGCAATTATACCCTCAGCTGTAACGGAACACAGTTTATAAAATCCAGTATTTCAGTTATTAATCCTTCAGCAACTCATGCATTGGAAATTCATGGGAAGACTTTCTTTCAGACCAATAAAATACTTGAGTTCCCCTATAAAACCAATACACTATATCCATATATAAATTATTAAATAGATTTATTTCCCTTCTTGCTTTGGCCTCTAGGAAATTCAGGAGAGAAACTTGCTGGTCAATTTTTAAAAACTATATAATATCCAGTGGTTTACATATTTGCATTCAAACTATCCTAGTCTCAAATTCATATTCAGCCTTTTCCTGTCTTTAACTTTGTATTATTTTCATATTCTACCATATTTTTTATATTCTTATATTTGTATCTGTAAACACAAAAATGTTAATAGACACAGTTCTTTCCTAATGGACTTATTTTGCCCATATCACATAAGAGACTATTAAAAAAAACCATACACTGGGGAGAGACATCAACTGACTTGAAGAATGCACCCTTAATAAAGATATTTTGAACCCCAAAGTAACAGCAATGAAGTTTGAATTGAAGCTGGGTTGTAGAAGTACAGAGTTCTAGTGAGAAGGAAGACATACATGATGAATAATCTCATATAGGAATTCATTTAAATTTAAGGAAATTTTCTAATTTTCAGATGGTCAGAGTTTTGTCTTTCACCTCTCAAATGCACTGGAATTATAGTGAAAGGAAAACAGGAGCAACTAGTCCTTACCGGCCTTCTCCTCCTGGAGCCCTCCTCTGTCAAGTGGGTGATTTAGAACCTAAAGTGTTCTTTTGTTTTCTTTGTCTGAAGTCGTTCCCAGATTAGTTTGAGACTTGCTTGCACGTGTTTCCCAGCAGTGATCCTGGGCTGTCCTGTTCACTTCTGACCTGCACCTGCTCTTTTCAAGTTTTCACCAAGAGTGCCTGAGGCCTAAACAGAGGCACGCTGGCCCATTCACTGAGACTATTCAGAGAAGTGTTAGGGGAGGGGCAGTGGGCGGGATGGTGGCCCTCCAGAGAAGAAAGGAAAGTGACCCCTTAAATCAGAAAATGACCTTCTATTTGTCATTGGTTGTCTAAGTAATGTAAGGGGACCACCTCCTCTATAATATGCTTTGTTATACCGTAAATGTTACATGGCCTAAAATGGGGCTTCTGAAAAGATTAGATGAATTATTGGTTTTTAAGACTAATCAAGTGACATGTTTAGATACACAGAAAGAGTATAAAATCTATCACATGACTGGTATTCATAAATATTTACTATGTTTGTTCTAAAAACAAAAGGGTAAGTATATGTGAGACATTTCTTCATGAAAACATATAATGGTAACAAGGGATTTGCAGATGACTTAAGTCTCTCTACCTAAGGTTTGGGATTTGATCATTTAACTGCTTCCATCAATGTGATACTGTGATTTCTTCTAAATCATCAGTTGCAGAGTCATAGAAGAAAGGCTCACACTGATATTTTCTCTAGTAACCTAAAAGTCAGTAGAGGTTGTAAAATGAACCACTAGGGATATTTACACCTTTGTCATTTAGAATACAGTCTTGATCAGAAAACAGATAATAATTCATATTGGGTATTTTTCTCCACTAGACGAGTTTACAGAATTTGTGCTTCAGCTTCTTTTATTGAGTTTTTGGGCACTGATCTATTCCAAAAGAGAAGAATTGGACCTGAGGCTGAACTATTCCATCCCAAGGAGGCTTGTAGGCAAGACAGCCAGCTGTACCATTGCCACTCTGAACTAAAAACTACTTGCCATTCAATTATTCATATTCAGCCCTTGTTTGGAAGAGAAAGCACTAAGGAGAAATAGAGCAGCAAATATGTAGACTGAGAAGGAAGGAAAAGGATTTTTAATAGTTATGAGGGAAAGGAGCATCACAGAAGAAAGATGGTATTTGAAACAAGGAATATGGAGAATGTCCTCAGCAATTCTAATAAAAACAGCATCCTTGGTCTTCACACATGCAAATTAAATTGGTAGCAAATATGTATGAAATGTTCAAAGAAATGCTGAATGAGCCGAGGCTTTCCGAATAGGAACAAACACAGTATTTACACTGCTTTCTGTTTTTCACCTGAACTCTACTCTCCCTCCATGCATCATTTTTACATATTTGAAAAGCCAAATTATTTATTTAAAACTAAACAAGCCAAAAGCAGCTTCTGGAAAAATTTGCAAGTCTATATGAAGGGAATATCCACCATGCATAGCCAAGTAAGTGCTGAAAATATGACATGGTAAAATACACAGAAAAACTAGCTCCTTTTCAGTTAGAGTATACACTTAAATCTCTCATTTCTCAAGTTTCATTTGACAAAAATCCTAGAGAATTAAAGCAGCAACTGAAGAAAATCCAGGGTTGTTGTTCTTTTCAATTTCAGTGGTATGGACTAAATGGTGTGCCCCCCAAAATTAGTATGTTGAAGCCCTAATCCTTAATGTGACTGACTGTATCTGGAGATGGGACCTTTGGGAAATAATTAATGTTAGATGAGGTCATGGGGGTAGGGCGTTTATATGGGATTAGAGGCTTTACAAGAAGAGGAAGAGAGAGATGCTCCCTCTTTGCCATGTGAGGACACAGCAAAAAAGGTGGCAGTATGCAAACCGGGAAGAGGGGTCTCACCAAGAACCAAATCTGCCAACACCTTGATCTTGAACTTCTCAGCCTCTAGAACTGTGAGAAAAAAAAAGTCTACCGTTTAAGTCATCCAGTCTATGGTATTTTGTTATAGAAGCCCAAGCAGACTAATATAATTAGTTGTAAAATATTTTGAAAAAAGAAAAAAATAGATCACTGTCAAATGAGAAAACAGAAAAATGAAATAAAAAACGCATTTGCCCTAGAAAAAATTCTATTTTATGACATGAAATAAATACTGCATTAAAATGCTCAAGATAAAAGAAACGTAAAGTTATTTGTTTGCCTGGTATATAAATGACAAAAATACCTGGCTTGTTGAGGAAGAGATGTTTTTCATATAATTTGAAATCAGCAGAAGTTAGGGCAGAAATCAACAGAAAGTATATTTCACTGCTGAAAATAGCAAAGATGGAGTTGTTTTTAACTGAATGTTGATGCAAGACACAAGGGGAAACGGGGTATGATGTAAGAATCAATTAATGCATGTAGATGGACCACAAATCACATTAATGTATTGAAATGCTCTTGCGCCCTTATCCCCTACTGAAACACTGGGCCTTGCAAATCCTTCTTTTCTGTCTGTATTAATAGCTTCCTCCTCCTTGTTTCAACATCTCCTACAAAACTTCACTATTTCACCAGACAGTGAAACTAAGAATTGTCCGCCTTCCCTCCGGATCACAAGCTCCCTAAGGAGCAGGATCACATTTTGCTCAGCTTGTGCTGTGCTGTGCTTCCCTTTCCACCCCTGCTACTGTTGCCCAAAGAGCTAGAGAGTGAGTCTTCACTCCCACTGCTGCAAGAAAGAAGATACTTCAGAATGTCAAACTGGAATGGACCATAACTTAACATGGAAGGAATTTATTAAATCTTTAGAGAAAGGTAGACAAAGATACCACAAAAAAAGAAAATTACAGGCCAGTATCACTGATGAACGTAGATGCAAAAATCCTCAACAAAATACTAGAAAACTGAATCCAACAATACATCAAAAGGATCATACACCATGATCAAGTGGGATTTATCCCAGGGATGAAAAGATTTTTCAATATCCTCAAAGTCATCAGTGTGATACACCACATTAACAAATTGAAGAGTAAAAACCATATGATCATCTCGATAGATGCAGAAAAAGCTTTTCAGATAAAATTCAACACCCATTTATGATCAAAAAAACTCTCCAGAAAGTGGGCATAGAGGGAACATACCTCAACATAATAAAGGCCATGTATGATAAACCCACAGATAACATCATACTCAACGGTGAAAAGCTGAAAGCATTTCCTCTAAGATCAGGAATAATACAAGGATGTCCACTCTCACCACTTTTATTCAACATAGCCTGGAAATCCTAGCCACGGCAATCAGAGAAATCTCTAGAGAAAGGGACTTTTCTATACATATTTCTTCTGCCCCTCACACCTCCATCCTTCACCCAAAGTGCCTACATATGTCTCCCACTGATGTTCATGGTGAGTAAATGAGCAAGAAACCCTGGTGGTGAAATAGCTCTATTTAAAATTTCTGTCTGGGACATGTATGGGCTTTACCAACTGAGCTGGGAACCTACTGTTTTTGTAATAAAATATATTGTTCATTTTCCAAAGAATGTACTTAAAAATACACTTCTGGAACACTACAGCAAGATACCACCTACACTGGATATACTTTCTGACATTTCATTTAAGTTTGTTTTTCATTATATAACATTAACTATATCCTGGCATTAATATTTAGGTTTAGAGTTGTCAACACATTTAGAAATAACTGACATAGGATTTTTTTCAGGTAATTTCAAAATATTTTTGGTTCATGGAATGAATATGCATTCTTGGAATCTTCTGCAAAGTCCCCTAGAGACTACCCGCTACCATTAAGTAAGCAGCAGATTCTGCTTGCTTAAATGGCAATAACCACTGCAATAAGCACATTCAGCAAGGGGGGAAAAACTGCTATAGTATTGAATACCCCTCTGTTTTAATCAACCAGATTCCCAAGTCTTATTTTGTGCTTTATTCTCCTGTGGCAACTTTTATATCAAATCCAACTGTACATCATTAGAAAGTGAAAAATAATAAGACAGTAACTTAGAGATACATTTGCACATGAGATTGCGGGAAGAAATTAGCTCTTGTTTCAAACAACATCTTTTTTAATAGGGTCTTTTTTTAATTAATTTATTTAATTTATTTACTTGTGGCTACGTTGGGTCTTCGTCGCTGCATGCGGGCTTTCTCTAGTTACAGCGAGTGGGGGCTACTCTTCGTTGCGGTGCGCGGGCTTCCGATTGGGTGGCTTCTCTTGTTGCGGAGCACGGGCTCTAGGCGCGTGCGCTTCAGTAGTTGTGGCTCTCGGGCTCTAGAGAGCAGGCTCAGTAGTCGTGGCGCACGGGCTTAGTTGCTCCACGGCATGTGGGATGTTCCCAGACCAGGGCTCGAACCCGTGTCCCCTGCACTGGCAGGCGGATTCTTAACCACTAGGCACCAGGGAAACCCCAAACTACATTTTAACATAATAATCATAACCTTCTAAAGCCAAGGGAGCGTCCATTAAGAACCAGCACTTAGCAGAAACACACATGCAGGTATGAAGAATGAAATAAAATACACTCCCATACCTATTCAGAGACTTTATATGCAAAAGTAACAAATCCATTGTTGTTTCACTGTAAAAAAAATATACTATAAAAATTTGGCTTTTAACAATGAAATTAAAATTATTATAAGGCAATTAGATTAGCACCCTCTACACACACACACACACACTCTTAATGTATGTAGTATAAGGTAGTGGCAATTTAAAGAATTATTTATCATGTGGTTAAAGAACAGTGTGGCAGTTTAATTAATTACCACACTTGAGATATTTCTTTGAAAAAAATGTATCATTTACAATGGCCATATGTCCTTTATAAATCATTAAATGCCCTTACTATGATGGCTAGTAAAGGAATCCACAGTTTGCCCTTCCTCAGGCTCTTTTTTTTTTTTTTTAATAAACAACCATAAGAAATAATATTAGCAAAGAGAAACATGTGTGAAATAACTCTTGGAAATAAGTGAAGCATTCTTATCCTTCAAAATTTAAAGCATTCATTGCTCCAATCCCTTCCCACCTTAAAGGGCATTTTCTTGAATATTATTCTCTATGTGAAACTGAAGATCAGTGCTGGATCAAGGAAGATCAGACCTGAGTCAAAAATACACATTTTTAGCAATATTGTTAGCTTGTTTTGCACTGCCAAATTTAATAATGTTTATTCACATTCATAAATGTTTTCTCATGCTTGTAAGTGCCAAGGATGGCAAATTTTATTTACAAAGTTATAATGTATTGATATGATGATCCAACAATGAAAATTACCATGAAAATGTCAGTTTTCACATTGTAAATGATCCTTAATTCTCTGAGGTACTCAGATGATCAAGAGGAAAAACTTTAATCAAAACCTGACTTTCCTACAGTATTTCAGACATTTTCCATTTCAAAATACCTGAGAACACAGTATGAATAGTTTATTTTCTGAGCTAGATGCAAATAAGAAGTAGCAAAGGAAATTAAAATATATTAGAATAGCATAAAGTGTTCAGGTTCACAGTGAAGGTTCCTCAGTTCAAACTCAAATCAGAGCTAATCTCTCCATCTCTAGATCTGACTTTCCATTGGCAGGGCTGTCTTCTCTTTATAGGAAAACAGAGAATTACTGACGTTCTACTTATAAATTCACTTTCAGTCTTGGCAATCAAAGAGGTGGGTCATGGTTTGATTTTGTGTTGGCTTACTTTACTAGTGGCTAAGTGGAGGTGTGACTAGCTAACAACAGATGAGAAAATAAATTCCAGATGTTCTAACCACCTACAGTACTCTGTTCAGAGAGCAAAATTCACAAAACTATGAAAATGAATTCAGGTGGGTTGTTTATCTCGCAGAGCATTTCCCATTTCACGTATGATCCGCGAGGTCAGAGGCTCTCTGGCCTGAGCAGCTCTAGGCTACACGAGGAAATAAGCAGCAGGATACAGTCAAACAACATTCAGGGGCATCGAAGTTCACCAAACTGAGGCTCATCTGCTTCCCTCAAGTGGCATTTTCTTCACAGGAAAAAAAAAAAAGCGCAAAAGACATGCTTGAAATTAGTGTGAGGTCCTGTATAATGTTCACCTTTTGCAGACAAGGTGAGACCATATGAATTTACTTCAAAGGTAGGATATTCAGGAACTCACCTCAATATTTAATACTCTAAACTTTTGTTTTCTAGAAAAAAAAGAAAAGAAACTGTGCAATTGAAAAAAATTTAAGATAAATCAGACAACAAGGATAGGAGATTTTTTTTTAAATCCCTAGACTATGTTCTTTTACAGAAAGTTATCATTTTGGCTGTCATTTCTACCCCAAACATTTTAATGCACACTAGAGGTTAATAAGGTTTGAATGCTCACATTGGTGGTATTTCACAAACAACTGAATTCCAAATTTCATTTATATATTACATATGCTCTGATTTTTTAAAAGATTTCCTGGGTTCTTTGCTTCATCTCCATTCTTAAGTACGCATTCTATTAATAAAGCCACATGTAGGTGCACAATAGTATAGAGGTGTTACCGCTACTATGATGATCTTAGTCTCCCTGCCCCAGCAGCCTTCTAATAATGAAGCTGGTCCACTTAGCTAATACCTGAATTTGATGCCTCATTCTTACTTAATGTGTGACCATAGAAACTGTCAGCCTGGGACCTCCTTGGTGGCACAGTGGTTAAGAATCCGCCTGCCAATGCAGGGGACACGGGTTCGAGCCCTGGTCCAGGAAGATCCCACATGCCGCAGAGCAGCTAAGCCCGTGCACCACAACTACTGAGCCCGCGTGCCACAACTACTGAAGCCTGCGCGCCTAGAGCCCATGCTCCTCAACAAGAGAAGTCACCGCAATAAGAAGCCCGCGCACTGCGACGAAGAATAGCCCCCGCTTGCCGCAACTAGAGAAAGCCCGCACACAGCAACGAAGACCCAATGCAGCCAAGACATAAAAAAAATTTTTTTTTAGTTTCTAAAAGAAACTGTCAGCCTCAGTTTCCTCATCTTTAAAATGCAGGTAACAATACCTAATTTACTGGGTTGTTGGGAGAATTATATTAACTAGCATATGTAGAAATAAGTAAGCAGATAAGTTAAATATCTCTCACATGCTATTTTGTGTTAAGTTTAAAAATATGTACATGCAACAGGGGAGAAGACAATTAGAGATGTCAGGACTTTCCCTGGGATCTTCAGGGGTTAATATATAATTAGCAAAATGAGGATGAAATAGCATTCCAGAATCAGCAAACGTTTACAGAAAGGGCAATGAGGGTGTGGCTCATCTGAATGACAATCAGTAGAACATTTTAATTTACTCAGAGTCAGTAATATTATCGGAAGAAAGAAGACTGGAGAGAGCAATTCCTCTCTTTGGGTCTTCACCTGCCTCCAACAGAAAGCGGGGTCACTAACCCTTATCTCTGTGCTAACCTTCCCATTTTTTTGGAGTAAAAGAAAAGCCTGCTGGGAAAACTGAGTATTCTTCCCGGTCTCAGGTAAATGTGCAAACCTGGAGGTGAAATAGAGTTGAAGCTTGATAGACTCTTTAGGAATTCCTGAAAGCAGGTCTTAAGGACCACATCATCAACAAGAAATAGCCAATTAACAATGGAATAACAGAAGAGATGCAAAACACCAATTCTAGAAAAGGGATTTATAAACTGTGACTGTGTACAGTTCCAGAGAACTGAGGAAGCCTGGTCCCCATCTTTTTTCCCTTGAGGTGTTTACAATCGGTCATGGGTAAAGCACCTACCACACACATTGGTACATAATACATACAAAACTATGTCTCTAATGTAAAAAATGTTACTGAAGGGATTAACAGAGTTCTAAAAGTGAAATCAATCTTTTAATGTTTATCATAGAAATTATTTTGAAAGTAGTATTTTTTTTTCATTTTTAAACAGCTTCATTGAGATTGACGTACCATACGATTTCCCACTTAAAATGTAAAGTTTAATGTTTTTTTAGCCAAGTCATAGGATTGTGCAACCATTACTACTATGTAATTTTAGAACATTTTTGTACCCCATGAAAGAACCCATGCACCCATCAGTAGTCAATTCTCATTTCTTCCACCTGTGCCCCAACTAAGCCCTGAACAGTTGCTAATCTACTGGGTTGGCCATAAAGTTCGTTCCGCAAGCTGGTACAGAAATAACCCGAACGAACTTTTTGGCCAGCCTAATGCCTTCTGTCTCTATTAACTTGCCTATTCAGATAACTTTATACAGGTGGAATCATATGATACATAGTCTTTTGTGTCTAGCTCCTTTCACTTAACATAATGTTTACAAGGTTCATCCTCTCTCTCATTTTGCATTTTTAAACATTTTTCATAAACCTAAAGGTAGGATTTTACATTCATCCTCATTTAATTTCATCTTTTTAGCTATGGCTAATGTTTCTACCTGTCAAAAATAATTTTAACTTTCAACATTTCCTTCAAATAGTTATTCTTTTACTAATGACCTGTCCTGCGGCAGCATGGTCACTGGTGGGGAGGAAAAAAAGGGACAGTAATTACCACTTATAGAGCACTTACTTCAGGCTAACTCGGGATTAATTTATGTATAAGTATCACTATTTATACAATAATACTATAAGGTAATAGTATCTCCATCTTATAAATAAACAAACTAATGCTTAAACCAGGTAGGTAACTTGTCTATGTTCACACAGCCAGGAATTTGCAGGACTGGGGTTCAAATCCAGATCTTTCTGGGTCTGAAGCCCATACTTTAAGCTAGTAGACTCCATGATCTCCCATGACATTCCTTAGTTCCCAATAATAATATCCAGGAGCATTACTATGTACCATTCCCTATATATATATTACTTTGTGTTAGTATATGGAAAACACAATAATGTAGATATTGTGATCTTCAATGTAGAGTAAAAGAACCTTAAGTTCAAAAGGGTTAGGTAATCTGTCCAAGCTTACCAACTAGTGTATGACAGAGCTGGTGTTTACTTCCAAGTATACCTAGAAAAGAAGTGTTCTTTTTCATGATGTAGTAACTCCATTTACTAAGGGTGTTTTCATCTAAGGTCGATGCTATCCTGATAGTCACCTTTTTTTTCCCATGAAGAAACACAAAAGAACCTTTGGATTCTTTCTTCCTTCCCAGGTACATAGTGTAGAAAAGCAGAGGGGAAAAAAAGCCAAAAACTCTGCCAAAAAGCTGTACTTCCAAGCAAGACAACTGGCCCATTAACAAATGCCTCCATCAATATCTTACCATCTGCTGTTTGCACTGTACTTGTCAATATTGAGCATCACTCACAGTTCATACGACCATACAAAATCTCAGAAAGCACAGAGTACCAAGGTGAAAAAAAAGCTAATTCAAGGATGATTTTAGAATCTGACAACACATTCACCACACAAGTATATAATTAGATGAAAACAAGTTATGTCCTCTGCATGCTTTATGTGTCCGGGAAAAATTCCTCATAATTTCTAGCAGTAGATTGAACAGGACTGGCAAATTATACAGAGTAATCTCCACTTCTCCTGCTGACTCACCTGACATTTTGCCCCCTCATCTAACGCTGAAGCCTCAGATTATCCAAAGTAATCTGCTTAAATTCAAAGTACAGTGAAATTTAATTATCCATGTCATAAAGGGGTACTAATATTATGGCAGACTAAGGTAGACTACAGCACAAAAATATATTTGGCCTTTAAATACCTTAAATATTTTCACACAATAGATTTTTTTCCTTAAGTTTTGTTTTGTTCCCTTGCACAGATTCAAACCAAATGGAAGGCAGGAATTGCTTGCACAGGTAAGGTTGGTGGTCCCAGATGGTGGGATTTAAGTGGAGCTGGAAAGATTAACGTCCTTCCCATCTGTAATTAGTCATTCCTCATTTTATATAAACTTTTCTCCCTTCCCTGAAATGTTCTTTTATGTTAAAATACCCCTGTGAGGGTTGACATATTAAAGCACTATCAGCTGAGAATGAATGAATTTATTATGATTGAGAAAACAGATAAAACAATATATATGAACACTAAGTACCTAAGAGAAAAAAGAAGAAAATCCCTGGGTTCTGTTCCATGTCAGTGCAAAAATCCTAATTATAAATGTTTCCCCCTAGATTTAAAGGTTCAAGTGCCTCTGTAAGTCATTAGGAAACAGCAAAGATAAGAAATAAATTTATTATCATTCACTTTGAAACATAATGTTCCCTTTTTCCAGGTAATATTCTAGGAGTGATATCAATTTGATTGTATTATCAACAATTTCCATGAATTTTGTAAATATGAAGTTATAAGTAAACAGTCTTCCAGCTCAATGCTGAAAGATTCAAATATAATAAAATGACAGACTACAAAAAAAAAGAAGGAGGGCTTCCCTGGTGGTGCAGTGGTTAAGAATCCACCTGCCAATGCAGGGGACACGGGTTCGAGCCCTGGTCCAGGAAGATCCCACATGCCACGGATCAACTAAGCCCGTGCACCACAACTACTGAGCCTGCGCTCTAGGGCCCGCAAGCCACAACTACTGAGCCTGTGTGTCACAGCTACTGAAGCCCGCGAGCCTAGAGCCTGTGTTCCACAACAAGAGAAGCCACCTCAATGAGAAGCCCGCACACCACAACAAAGAGTAGCCCCCGCTCACCGCAACCAGAGAAAAGCCCGCACACAGCAACGAAGACCGAACGCAGCCAAAAATAAAAAAATAAAAAATACTTTAAAAAAAAAAAAAGGAAAAGAGCAATAACCTTGAATTACCTTGAAACGGCAACTGCATGTAAAATTTTTACCTATACAC